>NW_027617191.1:0-138470 GCF_964187855.1 Myxine glutinosa | reverse complement strand
CCAACACAAGTGCGAAAAGTGGTTTTTCAACACTAACACAAGTGCAAAAAGTGTTTTTTCCACACTAACACAAGTGCAAAAGTGGTTTCCTGCACCAACACAAGTGCGAAAAGTGGTTTTTCAACACTAACACAAGTGCGAAAAGTGGTTTTTCAACACTACCACAAGTGCAAAAAGTGGTTTTTCCACACTAATACAAGTGCAAACGTGGTTTCCTGCACCAACACGAGTGCGAAAAGTGGTTTTTCAACACTAACACAAGTGCGAAAAGTGGTTTTTCAACATGAACACAAGTGCGAAAAGTGGTTTTTCAACATGAACACAAGTGCGAAAAGTGGTTTTCCACACTCATACAAGTGCAAAAGTGGTTTCCTGCACCAACACAAGTGCGAAAAGTGGTTTTTCAACACTAACACAAGTGCGAAAAGTGGTTTTTCAACACTAACACAAGGGCGAAAAGTGGTTTTTCAACACTATCACAAGTGCAAAAAGTGTTTTTCCCACACTAATACAAGTGCAAAAGTGGTTCCCTGCACCAACACAAGTGCGAAAAGTGGTTTTTCAACACTAACACAAGTGCGAAAAGTGGTTTTTCAACACTATCACAAGTGCAAAAAGTGTTTTTTCCACACTAATACAAGTGCAAAAGTGGTTTCCTGCACCAACACAAGTGCGAAAAGTGGTTTTACAACACTAACACAAGTGCGAAAAGTGGTTTTTCAATACAAACACAAGGGCGAAAAGTGGTTTTTCAACACTATCACAAGTGCAAAAAGTGTTTTTTCCACACTAATACAATTGCAAAAGTGGTTCCCTGCACCAACACAAGTGCGAAAAGTGGTTTTTCAACACGAACACAAGCGCGAAAAGTGGTTTTTCAACACTAACACAAGTGCGAAAAGTGGTTTTTCACACTAATACAAGTGCAAAAGTGGTTTTTCAACACTATCACAAGTGCAAAAAGTGTTTTTTCCACACTAATACAAGTGCAAAAGTGGTTTCCTGCACCAATACAAGTGCGAAAAGTGGTTTTTCAACACTAACACAAGTGAAAAAGTGGTTTTTCAACACTAACACAAGTGCGAAAAGTGGTTTTTCAACACTAACACAAGTGCGAAAAGTGGTTTTTCAACACTATCACAAGTGCAAAAAGTGTTTTTTCCACACTAATACAAGTGCAAAAGTGGTTTCCTGCAACAACACAAGTGCGAAAAGTGGTTTTTCAACACTAACACAAGTGCGAAAAGTGGTTTTTCAACACTAACACAAGTGTGAAAAGTGGTTTTTCCAAACTAATACAAGTGCAAAAGTGGTTTCCTGCACCAACACAAGTGCGAAAAGTGGTTTTTCAACACTAACACAAGTGCGAAAAGTGGTTTTTCAACACTAACACAAGTGCGAAAAGTGGTTTTTCCAAACTAATACAAGTGCAAAAGTGGTTTCCTGCACCAACACAAGTGCGAAAAGTGGTTTTTCAACACTATCACAAGTGCAAAAAGTGTTTTTTCCACACTAATACAAGTGCAAAAGTGGTTTCCTGCACCAACACAAGTGCGAAAAGTGGTTTTTCAACACTAACACAAGTGCGAAAAGTGGTTTTTCAACATGAACACAAGTGCGAAAAGTGGTTTTTCAACATGAACACAAGTGCAAAAAGTGGTTTTTCCACACTAATACAAGTGCAAAAGTGGTTTCCTGCACCAACACAAGTGCGAAAAGTGGTTTTTCAACACTAACACAAGTGCGAAAAGTGGTTTTTCAACACTAACACAAGGGCGAAAAGTGGTTTTTCAACACTATCACAAGTGCAAAAAGTGTTTTTTCCACACTAACACAAGTGCGAAAAGTGTTTTTTCCACACTAATACAAGTGCAAAAGTGGTTTCCTGCACCAACACAAGTGCGAAAAGTGTTTTTTCAACACTAACACAAGTGCGAAAAGTGGTTTTTCAACACTATCACAAGTGCAAAAAGTGGTTTTTCAACACTAACACAAGTGCGAAAAGTGTTTTTTCCACACTAATACAAGTGCAAAAGTGGTTTCCTGCACCAACACAAGTGCGAAAAGTGTTTTTTCAACACTAACACAAGTGCGAAAAGTGGTTTTTCAACACTATCACAAGTGCAAAAAGTGTTTTTTCTACACTAATACAAGTGCAAAAGTGGTTTCCTGCACCAACACAAGTGCGAAAAGTGGTTTTTCAACACTAACACAAGTGCGAAAAGTGGTTTTTCAACACTAACACAAGTGCAAAAAGTGGTTTTTCCACACTAATACAAGTGCAAAAGTGGTTTCCTGCACCAACACGAGTGCGAAAAGTGGTTTTTCAACACTAACACAAGTGCGAAATGTGGTTTTTCAACACTAACACAAGTGCGAAAAGTGGTTTTTCAACATGAAAACAAGTGCAAAAAGTGGTTTTTCCACACTAATACAAGTGCAAAAGTGGTTTCCTGCACCAACACAAGTGCGAAAAGTGGTTTTTCAACACTAACACAAGTGCAAAAAGTGTTTTTTCCACACTAACACAAGTGCAAAAGTGGTTTCCTGCACCAACACAAGTGCGAAAAGTGGTTTTTCAACACTAACACAAGTGCGAAAAGTGGTTTTTCAACACTACCACAAGTGCAAAAAGTGGTTTTTCCACACTAATACAAGTGCAAACGTGGTTTCCTGCACCAACACGAGTGCGAAAAGTGGTTTTTCAACACTAACACAAGTGCGAAAAGTGGTTTTTCAACATGAACACAAGTGCGAAAAGTGGTTTTTCAACATGAACACAAGTGCGAAAAGTGGTTTTCCACACTCATACAAGTGCAAAAGTGGTTTCCTGCACCAACACAAGTGCGAAAAGTGGTTTTTCAACACTAACACAAGTGCGAAAAGTGGTTTTTCAACACTAACACAAGGGCGAAAAGTGGTTTTTCAACACTATCACAAGTGCAAAAAGTGTTTTTCCCACACTAATACAAGTGCAAAAGTGGTTCCCTGCACCAACACAAGTGCGAAAAGTGGTTTTTCAACACTAACACAAGTGCGAAAAGTGGTTTTTCAACACTATCACAAGTGCAAAAAGTGTTTTTTCCACACTAATACAAGTGCAAAAGTGGTTTCCTGCACCAACACAAGTGCGAAAAGTGGTTTTACAACACTAACACAAGTGCGAAAAGTGGTTTTTCAATACAAACACAAGGGCGAAAAGTGGTTTTTCAACACTATCACAAGTGCAAAAAGTGTTTTTTCCACACTAATACAATTGCAAAAGTGGTTCCCTGCACCAACACAAGTGCGAAAAGTGGTTTTTCAACACGAACACAAGCGCGAAAAGTGGTTTTTCAACACTAACACAAGTGCGAAAAGTGGTTTTTCACACTAATACAAGTGCAAAAGTGGTTTTTCAACACTATCACAAGTGCAAAAAGTGTTTTTTCCACACTAATACAAGTGCAAAAGTGGTTTCCTGCACCAATACAAGTGCGAAAAGTGGTTTTTCAACACTAACACAAGTGAAAAAGTGGTTTTTCAACACTAACACAAGTGCGAAAAGTGGTTTTTCAACACTAACACAAGTGCGAAAAGTGGTTTTTCAACACTATCACAAGTGCAAAAAGTGTTTTTTCCACACTAATACAAGTGCAAAAGTGGTTTCCTGCAACAACACAAGTGCGAAAAGTGGTTTTTCAACACTAACACAAGTGCGAAAAGTGGTTTTTCAACACTAACACAAGTGTGAAAAGTGGTTTTTCCAAACTAATACAAGTGCAAAAGTGGTTTCCTGCACCAACACAAGTGCGAAAAGTGGTTTTTCAACACTAACACAAGTGCGAAAAGTGGTTTTTCAACACTAACACAAGTGCGAAAAGTGGTTTTTCCAAACTAATACAAGTGCAAAAGTGGTTTCCTGCACCAACACAAGTGCGAAAAGTGGTTTTTCAACACTATCACAAGTGCAAAAAGTGTTTTTTCCACACTAATACAAGTGCAAAAGTGGTTTCCTGCACCAACACAAGTGCGAAAAGTGGTTTTTCAACACTAACACAAGTGCGAAAAGTGGTTTTTCAACATGAACACAAGTGCGAAAAGTGGTTTTTCAACATGAACACAAGTGCAAAAAGTGGTTTTTCCACACTAATACAAGTGCAAAAGTGGTTTCCTGCACCAACACAAGTGCGAAAAGTGGTTTTTCAACACTAACACAAGTGCGAAAAGTGGTTTTTCAACACTAACACAAGGGCGAAAAGTGGTTTTTCAACACTATCACAAGTGCAAAAAGTGTTTTTTCCACACTAATACAAGTGCAAAAGTGGTTCCCTGCACCAACACAAGTGCGAAAAGTGGTTTTTCAACACTAACACAAGTGCGAAAAGTGGTTTTTCAACACTAACACAAGTGCAAAAAGTGTTTTTTCCACACTAATACAAGTGCAAAAGTGGTTTCCTGCACCAACACAAGTGCGAAAAGTGGTTTTTCAACACTAACACAAGTGCGAAAAGTGGTTTTTCAATACTAACACAAGGGCGAAAAGTGGTTTTTCAACACTATCACAAGTGCAAAAAGTGTTTTTTCCACACTAATACAAGTGCAAAAGTGGTTTCCTGCACCAACACAAGTGCGAAAAGTGTTTTTTCAACACTAACACAAGTGCGAAAAGTGGTTTTTCAACACTATCACAAGTGCAAAAAGTGTTTTTTCTACACTAATACAAGTGCAAAAGTGGTTTCCTGCACCAACACAAGTGCGAAAAGTGGTTTTTCAACACTAACACAAGTGCGAAAAGTGGTTTTTCAACACTAACACAAGTGCAAAAAGTGGTTTTTCCACACTAATACAAGTGCAAAAGTGGTTTCCTGCACCAACACGAGTGCGAAAAGTGGTTTTTCAACACTAACACAAGTGCGAAATGTGGTTTTTCAACACTAACACAACTGCGAAAAGTGGTTTTTCAACATGAACACAAGTGCAAAAAGTGGTTTTTCCACACTAATACAAGTGCAAAAGTGGTTTCCTGCACCAACACAAGTGCGAAAAGTGGTTTTTCAACACTAACACAAGTGCAAAAAGTGTTTTTTCCACACTAACACAAGTGCAAAAGTGGTTTCCTGCACCAACACAAGTGCGAAAAGTGGTTTTTCAACACTAACACAAGTGCGAAAAGTGGTTTTTCAACACTACCACAAGTGCAAAAAGTGGTTTTTCCACACTAATACAAGTGCAAACGTGGTTTCCTGCACCAACACGAGTGCGAAAAGTGGTTTTTCAACACTAACACAAGTGCGAAAAGTGGTTTTTCAACATGAACACAAGTGCGAAAAGTGGTTTTTCAACATGAACACAAGTGCGAAAAGTGGTTTTCCACACTCATACAAGTGCAAAAGTGGTTTCCTGCACCAACACAAGTGCGAAAAGTGGTTTTTCAACACTAACACAAGTGCGAAAAGTGGTTTTTCAACACTAACACAAGGGCGAAAAGTGGTTTTTCAACACTATCACAAGTGCAAAAAGTGTTTTTCCCACACTAATACAAGTGCAAAAGTGGTTCCCTGCACCAACACAAGTGCGAAAAGTGGTTTTTCAACACTAACACAAGTGCGAAAAGTGGTTTTTCAACACTATCACAAGTGCAAAAAGTGTTTTTTCCACACTAATACAAGTGCAAAAGTGGTTTCCTGCACCAACACAAGTGCGAAAAGTGGTTTTACAACACTAACACAAGTGCGAAAAGTGGTTTTTCAATACTAACACAAGGGCGAAAAGTGGTTTTTCAACACTATCACAAGTGCAAAAAGTGTTTTTTCCACACTAATACAATTGCAAAAGTGGTTCCCTGCACCAACACAAGTGCGAAAAGTGGTTTTTCAACACGAACACAAGCGCGAAAAGTGGTTTTTCAACAATAACACAAGTGCGAAAAGTGGTTTTTCACACTAATACAAGTGCAAAAGTGGTTTTTCAACACTATCACAAGTGCAAAAAGTGTTTTTTCCACACTAATACAAGTGCAAAAGTGGTTTCCTGCACCAATACAAGTGCGAAAAGTGGTTTTTCAACACTAACACAAGTGAAAAAGTGGTTTTTCAACACTAACACAAGTGCGAAAAGTGGTTTTTCAACACTAACACAAGTGCGAAAAGTGGTTTTTCAACACTATCACAAGTGCAAAAAGTGTTTTTTCCACACTAATACAAGTGCAAAAGTGGTTTCCTGCAACAACACAAGTGCGAAAAGTGGTTTTTCAACACTAACACAAGTGCGAAAAGTGGTTTTTCAACACTAACACAAGTGTGAAAAGTGGTTTTTCCAAACTAATACAAGTGCAAAAGTGGTTTCCTGCACCAACACAAGTGCGAAAAGTGGTTTTTCAACACTAACACAAGTGCGAAAAGTGGTTTTTCAACACTAACACAAGTGCGAAAAGTGGTTTTTCCAAACTAATACAAGTGCAAAAGTGGTTTCCTGCACCAACACAAGTGCGAAAAGTGGTTTTTCAACACTATCACAAGTGCAAAAAGTGTTTTTTCCACACTAATACAAGTGCAAAAGTGGTTTCCTGCACCAACACAAGTGCGAAAAGTGGTTTTTCAACACTAACACAAGTGCGAAAAGTGGTTTTTCAACATGAACACAAGTGCGAAAAGTGGTTTTTCAACATGAACACAAGTGCAAAAAGTGGTTTTTCCACACTAATACAAGTGCAAAAGTGGTTTCCTGCACCAACACAAGTGCGAAAAGTGGTTTTTCAACACTAACACAAGTGCGAAAAGTGGTTTTTCAACACTAACACAAGGGCGAAAAGTGGTTTTTCAACACTATCACAAGTGCAAAAAGTGTTTTTTCCACACTAATACAAGTGCAAAAGTGGTTCCCTGCACCAACACAAGTGCGAAAAGTGGTTTTTCAACACTAACACAAGTGCGAAAAGTGGTTTTTCAACACTAACACAAGTGCAAAAAGTGTTTTTTCCACACTAATACAAGTGCAAAAGTGGTTTCCTGCACCAACACAAGTGCGAAAAGTGGTTTTTCAACACTAACACAAGTGCGAAAAGTGGTTTTTCAATACTAACACAAGGGCGAAAAGTGGTTTTTCAACACTATCACAAGTGCAAAAAGTGTTTTTTCCACACTAATACAAGTGCAAAAGTGGTTCCCTGCACCAACACAAGTGCGAAAAGTGGTTTTCAACACGAACACAAGTGCGAAAAGTGGTTTTTCAACACTAGCACAAGTGCGAAAAGTGGTTTTTCACACTAATACAAGTGCAAAAGTGGTTTCCTGCACCAACACAAGTGCGAAAAGTGGTTTTTCAACACTAACACAAGTGCGAAAAGTGGTTTTTCAACACTATCACAAGTGCAAAAAGTGTTTTTTCCACACTAATACAAGTGCAAAAGTGGTTTCCTGCACCAACACAAGTGCGAAAAGTGGTTTTTCAACACTAACACAAGTGCGAAAAGTGGTTTTTCAACACTATCACAAGTGCAAAAAGTGGTTTTTCAACACTAACACAAGTGCGAAAAGTGTTTTTTCCACACTAATACAAGTGCAAAAGTGGTTTCCTGCACCAACACAAGTGCGGAAAGTGGTTTTTCAACACTATCACAAGTGCAAAAAGTGTTTTTTCCACACTAATACAAGTGCAAAAGTGGTTTCCTGCACCAACACAAGTGCGAAAAGTGGTTTTTCAACACTAACACAAGTGCGAAAAGTGGTTTTTCAACACTAACACAAGTGCAAAAAGTGTTTTTTCCACACTAATACAAGTGCAAAAGTGGTCTCCTGCACCAACACAAGTGCGAAAAGTGGTTTTGCAACACTAACACAAGTGCGAAAAGTACTTTTTCAACACTAACACAAGTGAGAAAAGTGTTTTTTCCACACTAATACAAGTGCAAAAGTGGTTTCCTGCACCAACACAAGTGCGAAAAGTGGTTTTTCAACACTAACACAAGTGCGAAAAGTGTTTTTTCCACACTAATACAAGTGCAAAAGTGGTTTCCTGCACCAACACAAGTGTGAAAAGTGGTTTTTCAACACTAACACAAGTGCGAAAAGTGGTTTTTCAACACTAACACAAGTGCAAAAAGTGGTTTTTCAACACTATCACAAGTGCAAAAAGTGCTTTTTTCCACACTAATACAAGTGCAAAAGTGGTTTCCTGCACCAACACAAGTGCGAAAAGTGGTTTTTCAACACTAACACAAGTGCGAAAAGTGGTTTTTCAACACTAACACAAGTGTGAAAAGTGGTTTTTCTACACTAATACAAGTGCAAAAGTGCTTTCCTGCACCAACACAAGTGCGAAAAGTGGTTTTTGAACACTAACAGAAGTGCGAAAAGTGGTTTTTCAACACTAACACAAGTGCGAAAAGTGGTTTTTCAACACTAACACAAGTGCAAAAAGTGGTTTTTCCACACTTATACAAGTGCAAAAGTGGTTTCCTGCACCAACACAAGTGCGAAAAGTGGTTTTTCAACACTAACACAAGTGCGAAAAGTGGTTTTTCAACACTATCACAAGTGCAAAAAGTGGTTTTTCCACACTAATACAAGTGCAAGAAGTGGTTTTCCACACTAATACAAGTGCAAAAGTGGTTTCCTGCACCAACACAAGTGCGAAAAGTGGTTTTTCAACACTAACACAAGTGCGAAAAGTGGTTTTTCAACACTATCACAAGTGCAAAAAGTGGTTTTTCAACACTAACACAAGTGCGAAAAGTGTTTTTTCCACACTAATACAAGTGCAAAAGTGGTTTCCTGCACCAACACAAGTGCGAAAAGTGTTTTTTCAACACTAACACAAGTGCGAAAAGTGGTTTTTCAACACTATCACAAGTGCAAAAAGTGTTTTTTCTACACTAATACAAGTGCAAAAGTGGTTTCCTGCACCAACACAAGTGCGAAAAGTGGTTTTTCAACACTAACACAAGTGCGAAAAGTGGTTTTTCAACACTAACACAAGTGCAAAAAGTGGTTTTTCCACACTAATACAAGTGCAAAAGTGGTTTCCTGTACCAACACGAGTGCGAAAAGTGGTTTTTCAACACTAACACAAGTGCGAAATGTGGTTTTTCAACACTAACACAAGTGCGAAAAGTGGTTTTTCAACATGAACACAAGTGCGAAAAGTGGTTTTTCAACATGAACACAAGTGCGAAAAGTGGTTTTTCCACACTAATACAAGTGCAAAAGTGGTTTCCTGCACCAACACAAGTGCGAAAAGTGGTTTTTCAACACTAACACAAGTGCGAAAAGTGTTTTTTCCACACTAATACAAGTGCAAAAGTGGTTCCCTGCACCAACACAAGTGCGAAAAGTGGTTTTTCAACACGAACACAAGCGCGAAAAGTGGTTTTTCAACACTAACACAAGTGCGAAAAGTGGTTTTTCACACTAATACAAGTGCAAAAGTGGTTTTTCAACACTATCACAAGTGCAAAAAGTGTTTTTTCCACACTAATACAAGTGCAAAAGTGGTTTCCTGCACCAATACAAGTGCGAAAAGTGGTTTTTCAATACTAACACAAGTGAAAAAGTGGTTTTTCAACACTAACACAAGTGCGAAAAGTGGTTTTTCAACACTAACACAAGTGCGAAAAGTGGTTTTTCAACACTATCACATGTGCAAAAAGTGTTTTTTCCACACTAATACAAGTGCAAAAGTGGTTTCCTGCACCAACACAAGTGTGAAAAGTGGTTTTTCAACACTAACACAAGTGCGAAAAGTGGTTTTTCAACACTAACACAAGTGCAAAAAGTGGTTTTTCAACACTATCACAAGTGCAAAAAGTGCTTTTTTCCACACTAATACAAGTGCAAAAGTGGTTTCCTGCACCAACACAAGTGCGAAAAGTGGTTTTTCAACACTAACACAAGTGCGAAAAGTGGTTTTTCAACACTAACACAAGTGTGAAAAGTGGTTTTTCTACACTAATACAAGTGCAAAAGTGCTTTCCTGCACCAACACAAGTGCGAAAAGTGGTTTTTGAACACTAACAGAAGTGCGAAAAGTGGTTTTTCAACACTAACACAAGTGCGAAAAGTGGTTTTTCAACACTAACACAAGTGCAAAAAGTGGTTTTTCCACACTTATACAAGTGCAAAAGTGGTTTCCTGCACCAACACAAGTGCGAAAAGTGGTTTTTCAACACTAACACAAGTGCGAAAAGTGGTTTTTCAACACTATCACAAGTGCAAAAAGTGGTTTTTCCACACTAATACAAGTGCAAGAAGTGGTTTTTCCACACTAATACAAGTGCAAAAGTGGTTTCCTGCACCAACACAAGTGCGAAAAGTGGTTTTTCAACATGAACACAAGTGCGAAAAGTGGTTTTTCAACATGAACACAAGTGCAAAAAGTGGTTTTTCCACACTAATACAAGTGCAAAAGTGGTTTCCTGCACCAACACAAGTGCGAAAAGTGGTTTTTCAACACTAACACAAGTGCGAAAAGTGGTTTTTCAACACTAACACAAGGGCGAAAAGTGGTTTTTCAACACTATCACAAGTGCAAAAAGTGTTTTTTCCACACTAATACAAGTGCAAAAGTGGTTCCCTGCACCAACACAAGTGCGAAAAGTGGTTTTTCAACACTAACACAAGTGCGAAAAGTGGTTTTTCAACACTAACACAAGTGCAAAAAGTGTTTTTTCCACACTAATACAAGTGCAAAAGTGGTTTCCTGCACCAACACAAGTGCGAAAAGTGGTTTTTCAACACTAACACAAGTGCGAAAAGTGGTTTTTCAATACTAACACAAGGGCGAAAAGTGGTTTTTCAACACTATCACAAGTGCAAAAAGTGTTTTTTTCCACACTAATACAAGTGCAAAAGTGGTTCCCTGCACCAACACAAGTGCGAAAAGTGGTTTTTCAACACAAACACAAGTGCGAAAAGTGGTTTTTCAACACTAGCACAAGTGCGAAAAGTGGTTTTTTCACACTAATACAAGTGCAAAAGTGGTTTCCTGCACCAACACAAGTGCGAAAAGTGGTTTTTCAACACTAACACAAGTGCGAAAAGTGGTTTTTCAACACTATCACAAGTGCAAAAAGTGTTTTTTCCACACTAATTCAAGTGCAAAAGTGGTTTCCTGCACCAACACAAGTGCGAAAAGTGGTTTTTCAACACTAACACAAGTGCGAAAAGTGGTTTTTCAACACTATCACAAGTGCAAAAAGTGGTTTTTCAACACTAACACAAGTGCGAAAAGTGTTTTTTCCACACTAATACAAGTGCAAAAGTGGTTTCCTGCACCAACACAAGTGCGGAAAGTGGTTTTTCAACACTATCACAAGTGCAAAAGTGTTTTTTCCACACTAATACAAGTGCAAAAGTGGTTTCCTGCACCAACACAAGTGCGAAAAGTGGTTTTTCAACACTAACACATGTGCGAAAAGTGGTTTTTCAACACTAACACAAGTGCAAAAAGTGTTTTTTCCACACTAATACAAGTGCAAAAGTGGTGTCCTGCACCAACACAAGTGCGAAAAGTGGTTTTGCAACACTAACACAAGTGCGAAAAGTACTTTTTCAACACTAACACAAGTGAGAAAAGTGTTTTTTCCACACTAATACAAGTGCAAAAGTGGTTTCCTGCACCAACACAAGTGCGAAAAGTGGTTTTTCAACACTAACACAAGTGCGAAAAGTGTTTTTTCCACACTAATACAAGTGCAAAAGTGGTTTCCTGCACCAACACAAGTGTGAAAAGTGGTTTTTCAACACTAACACAAGTGCGAAAAGTGGTTTTTCAACACTAACACAAGTGCAAAAAGTGGTTTTTCAACACTATCACAAGTGCAAAAAGTGTTTTTCCACACTAATACAAGTGCAAAAGTGGTTTCCTGCACCAACACAAGTGCGAAAAGTGGTTTTTCAACACTAACACAAGTGCGAAAAGTGGTTTTTCAACACTAACACAAGTGTGAAAAGTGGTTTTTCTACACTAATACAAGTGCAAAAGTGGTTTCCTGCACCAACACAAGTGCGAAAAGTGGTTTTTCAACACTAACAGAAGTGCGAAAAGTGGTTTTTCAACACTAACACAAGTGCGAAAGTGGTTTTTCAACACTTAGACAAGTGCGAAAAGTGGTTTTTCAACACTAACACAAGTGCAAAAAGTGGTTTTTCCACACTTATACAAGTGCAAAAGTGGTTTCCTGCACCAACACAAGTGCGAAAAGTGGTTTTTCAACACTAACACAAGTGCGAAAAGTGGTTTTTCAACACTATCACAAGTGCAAAAAGTGGTTTTTCCACACTAATACAAGTGCAAAAAGTGTTTTTTCCACACTAATACAAGTGCAAAAGTGGTTTCCTGCACCAACACAAGTGCGAAAAGTGGTTTTTCAACACTAACACAAGTGCGAAAAGTGGTTTTTCAACACTAACACAAGTGCGAAAAGTGGTTTTTCAACACTATCACAAGTGCAAAAAGTGTTTTTTCTAAACCAATACAAGTGCAAAAGTGGTTTCCTGCAATAACACAAGTGCGAAAAGTGGTTTTTCAACACTAACACAAGTGCGAAAAGTGGTTTTTCAACACTAACACAAGTGCAAAAAGTGGTTTTTCCACACTAATACAAGTGCACAAGTGGTTTCCTGCACCAACACGAGTGCGAAAAGTGGTTTTTCAACACTAACACAAGTGCGAAAAGTGGTTTTTCAACATGAACACAAGTGCGAAAAGTGGTTTTTCAACATGAACACAAGTGCGAAAAGTGGTTTTTCCACACTAATACAAGTGCAAAAGTGGTTTCCTGCACCAACACGAGTGCGAAGAGTGGTTTTTCAACACTAACACAAGTGCGAAAAGTGGTTTTTCAACATGAACACAAGTGCGAAAAGTGGTTTTGCAACACTAACACAAGTGCGAAAAGTACTTTTTCAACACTAACACAAGTGAGAAAAGTGTTTTTTCCACACTAATACAAGTGCAAAAGTGGTTTCCTGCACCAACACAAGTGCGAAAAGTGGTTTTTCAACACTAACACAAGTGCGAAAAGTGTTTTTTCCACACTAATACAAGTGCAAAAGTGGTTTCCTGCACCAACACAAGTGTGAAAAGTGGTTTTTCAACATTAACACAAGTGCGAAAAGTGGTTTTTCAACACTAACACAAGTGCAAAAAGTGGTTTTTCAACACTATCACAAGTGCAAAAAGTGCTTTTTTCCACACTAATACAAGTGCAAAAGTGGTTTCCTGCACCAACACAAGTGCGAAAAGTGGTTTTTCAACACTAACACAAGTGCGAAAAGTGGTTTTTCAACACTAACACAAGTGTGAAAAGTGGTTTTTCTACACTAATACAAGTGCAAAAGTGCTTTCCTGCACCAACACAAGTGCGAAAAGTGGTTTTTGAACACTAACAGAAGTGCGAAAAGTGGTTTTTCAACACTAACACAAGTGCGAAAAGTGGTTTTTCAACACTAACACAAGTGCAAAAAGTGGTTTTTCCACACTTATACAAGTGCAAAAGTGGTTTCCTGCACCAACACAAGTGCGAAAAGTGGTTTTTCAACACTAACACAAGTGCGAAAAGTGGTTTTTCAACACTATCACAAGTGCAAAAAGTGGTTTTTCCACACTAATACAAGTGCAAGAAGTGGTTTTTCCACACTAATACAAGTGCAAAAGTGGTTTCCTGCACCAACACAAGTGCGAAAAGTGGTTTTTCAACACTAACACAAGTGCGAAAAGTGGTTTTTCAACACTATCACAAGTGCAAAAAGTGGTTTTTCAACACTAACACAAGTGCGAAAAGTGTTTTTTCCACACTAATACAAGTGCAAAAGTGGTTTCCTGCACCAACACAAGTGCGAAAAGTGTTTTTTCAACACTAACACAAGTGCGAAAAGTGGTTTTTCAACACTATCACAAGTGCAAAAAGTGTTTTTTCTACACTAATACAAGTGCAAAAGTGGTTTCCTGCACCAACACAAGTGCGAAAAGTGGTTTTTCAACATGAACACAAGTGCGAAAAGTGGTTTTTCAACATGAACACAAGTGCAAAAAGTGGTTTTTCCACACTAATACAAGTGCAAAAGTGGTTTCCTGCACCAACACAAGTGCGAAAAGTGGTTTTTCAACACTAACACAAGTGCGAAAAGTGGTTTTTCAACACTAACACAAGGGCGAAAAGTGGTTTTTCAACACTATCACAAGTGCAAAAAGTGTTTTTTCCACACTAATACAAGTGCAAAAGTGGTTCCCTGCACCAACACAAGTGCGAAAAGTGGTTTTTCAACACTAACACAAGTGCGAAAAGTGGTTTTTCAACACTAACACAAGTGCAAAAAGTGTTTTTTCCACACTAATACAAGTGCAAAAGTGGTTTCCTGCACCAACACAAGTGCGAAAAGTGGTTTTTCAACACTAACACAAGTGCGAAAAGTGGTTTTTCAATACTAACACAAGGGCGAAAAGTGGTTTTTCAACACTATCACAAGTGCAAAAAGTGTTTTTTCCACACTAATACAAGTGCAAAAGTGGTTCCCTGCACCAACACAAGTGCGAAAAGTGGTTTTTCAACACAAACACAAGTGCGAAAAGTGGTTTTTCAACACTAGCACAAGTGCGAAAAGTGGTTTTTCACACTAATACAAGTGCAAAAGTGGTTTCCTGCACCAACACAAGTGCGAAAAGTGGTTTTTCAACACTAACACAAGTGCGAAAAGTGGTTTTTCAACACTATCACAAGTGCAAAAAGTGTTTTTTCCACACTAATTCAAGTGCAAAAGTGGTTTCCTGCACCAACACAAGTGCGAAAAGTGGTTTTTCAACACTAACACAAGTGCGAAAAGTGGTTTTTCAACACTATCACAAGTGCAAAAAGTGGTTTTTCAACACTAACACAAGTGCGAAAAGTGTTTTTTCCACACTAATACAAGTGCAAAAGTGGTTTCCTGCACCAACACAAGTGCGGAAAGTGGTTTTTCAACACTATCACAAGTGCAAAAGTGTTTTTTCCACACTAATACAAGTGCAAAAGTGGTTTCCTGCACCAACACAAGTGCGAAAAGTGGTTTTTCAACACTAACACATGTGCGAAAAGTGGTTTTTCAACACTAACACAAGTGCAAAAAGTGTTTTTTCCACACTAATACAAGTGCAAAAGTGGTGTCCTGCACCAACACAAGTGCGAAAAGTGGTTTTGCAACACTAACACAAGTGCGAAAAGTACTTTTTCAACACTAACACAAGTGAGAAAAGTGTTTTTTCCACACTAATACAAGTGCAAAAGTGGTTTCCTGCACCAACACAAGTGCGAAAAGTGGTTTTTCAACACTAACACAAGTGCGAAAAGTGTTTTTTCCACACTAATACAAGTGCAAAAGTGGTTTCCTGCACCAACACAAGTGTGAAAAGTGGTTTTTCAACACTAACACAAGTGCGAAAAGTGGTTTTTCAACACTAACACAAGTGCAAAAAGTGGTTTTTCAACACTATCACAAGTGCAAAAAGTGTTTTTCCACACTAATACAAGTGCAAAAGTGGTTTCCTGCACCAACACAAGTGCGAAAAGTGGTTTTTCAACACTAACACAAGTGCGAAAAGTGGTTTTTCAACACTAACACAAGTGTGAAAAGTGGTTTTTCTACACTAATACAAGTGCAAAAGTGGTTTCCTGCACCAACACAAGTGCGAAAAGTGGTTTTTCAACACTAACAGAAGTGCGAAAAGTGGTTTTTCAACACTAACACAAGTGCGAAAGTGGTTTTTCAACACTTAGACAAGTGCGAAAAGTGGTTTTTCAACACTAACACAAGTGCAAAAAGTGGTTTTTCCACACTTATACAAGTGCAAAAGTGGTTTCCTGCACCAACACAAGTGCGAAAAGTGGTTTTTCAACACTAACACAAGTGCGAAAAGTGGTTTTTCAACACTATCACAAGTGCAAAAAGTGGTTTTTCCACACTAATACAAGTGCAAAAAGTGTTTTTTCCACACTAATACAAGTGCAAAAGTGGTTTCCTGCACCAACACAAGTGCGAAAAGTGGTTTTTCAACACTAACACAAGTGCGAAAAGTGGTTTTTCAACACTAACACAAGTGCGAAAAGTGGTTTTTCAACACTATCACAAGTGCAAAAAGTGTTTTTTCTAAACCAATACAAGTGCAAAAGTGGTTTCCTGCAATAACACAAGTGCGAAAAGTGGTTTTTCAACACTAACACAAGTGCGAAAAGTGGTTTTTCAACACTAACACAAGTGCAAAAAGTGGTTTTTCCACACTAATACAAGTGCACAAGTGGTTTCCTGCACCAACACGAGTGCGAAAAGTGGTTTTTCAACACTAACACAAGTGCGAAAAGTGGTTTTTCAACATGAACACAAGTGCGAAAAGTGGTTTTTCAACATGAACACAAGTGCGAAAAGTGGTTTTTCCACACTAATACAAGTGCAAAAGTGGTTTCCTGCACCAACACGAGTGCAAAGAGTGGTTTTTCAACACTAACACAAGTGCGAAAAGTGGTTTTTCAACATGAACACAAGTGCGAAAAGTGGTTTTGCAACACTAACACAAGTGCGAAAAGTACTTTTTCAACACTAACACAAGTGAGAAAAGTGTTTTTTCCACACTAATACAAGTGCAAAAGTGGTTTCCTGCACCAACACAAGTGCGAAAAGTGGTTTTTCAACACTAACACAAGTGCGAAAAGTGTTTTTTCCACACTAATACAAGTGCAAAAGTGGTTTCCTGCACCAACACAAGTGTGAAAAGTGGTTTTTCAACATTAACACAAGTGCGAAAAGTGGTTTTTCAACACTAACACAAGTGCAAAAAGTGGTTTTTCAACACTATCACAAGTGCAAAAAGTGCTTTTTTCCACACTAATACAAGTGCAAAAGTGGTTTCCTGCACCAACACAAGTGCGAAAAGTGGTTTTTCAACACTAACACAAGTGCGAAAAGTGGTTTTTCAACACTAACACAAGTGTGAAAAGTGGTTTTTCTACACTAATACAAGTGCAAAAGTGCTTTCCTGCACCAACACAAGTGCGAAAAGTGGTTTTTGAACACTAACAGAAGTGCGAAAAGTGGTTTTTCAACACTAACACAAGTGCGAAAAGTGGTTTTTCAACACTAACACAAGTGCAAAAAGTGGTTTTCCACACTTATACAAGTGCAAAAGTGGTTTCCTGCACCAACACAAGTGCGAAAAGTGGTTTTTCAACACTAACACAAGTGCGAAAAGTGGTTTTTCAACACTATCACAAGTGCAAAAAGTGGTTTTTCCACACTAATACAAGTGCAAGAAGTGGTTTTTCCACACTAATACAAGTGCAAAAGTGGTTTCCTGCACCAACACAAGTGCGAAAAGTGGTTTTTCAACACTAACACAAGTGCGAAAAGTGGTTTTTCAACACTATCACAAGTGCAAAAAGTGGTTTTTCAACACTAACACAAGTGCGAAAAGTGTTTTTTCCACACTAATACAAGTGCAAAAGTGGTTTCCTGCACCAACACAAGTGCGAAAAGTGTTTTTTCAACACTAACACAAGTGCGAAAAGTGGTTTTTCAACACTATCACAAGTGCAAAAAGTGTTTTTTCTACACTAATACAAGTGCAAAAGTGGTTTCCTGCACCAACACAAGTGCGAAAAGTGGTTTTTCAACACTAACACAAGTGCGAAAAGTGGTTTTTCAACACTAACACAAGTGCAAAAAGTGGTTTTTCCACACTAATACAAGTGCAAAAGTGGTTTCCTGCACCAACACGAGTGCGAAAAGTGGTTTTTCAACACTAACACAAGTGCGAAATGTGGTTTTTCAACACTAACACAAGTGCGAAAAGTGGTTTTTCAACATGAAAACAAGTGCAAAAAGTGGTTTTTCCACACTAATACAAGTGCAAAAGTGGTTTCCTGCACCAACACAAGTGCGAAAAGTGGTTTTTCAACACTAACACAAGTGCAAAAAGTGTTTTTTCCACACTAACACAAGTGCAAAAGTGGTTTCCTGCACCAACACAAGTGCGAAAAGTGGTTTTTCAACACTAACACAAGTGCGAAAAGTGGTTTTTCAACACTACCACAAGTGCAAAAAGTGGTTTTTCCACACTAATACAAGTGCAAACGTGGTTTCCTGCACCAACACGAGTGCGAAAAGTGGTTTTTCAACACTAACACAAGTGCGAAAAGTGGTTTTTCAACATGAACACAAGTGCGAAAAGTGGTTTTTCAACATGAACACAAGTGCGAAAAGTGGTTTTCCACACTCATACAAGTGCAAAAGTGGTTTCCTGCACCAACACAAGTGCGAAAAGTGGTTTTTCAACACTAACACAAGTGCGAAAAGTGGTTTTTCAACACTAACACAAGGGCGAAAAGTGGTTTTTCAACACTATCACAAGTGCAAAAAGTGTTTTTCCCACACTAATACAAGTGCAAAAGTGGTTCCCTGCACCAACACAAGTGCGAAAAGTGGTTTTTCAACACTAACACAAGTGCGAAAAGTGGTTTTTCAACACTATCACAAGTGCAAAAAGTGTTTTTTCCACACTAATACAAGTGCAAAAGTGGTTTCCTGCACCAACACAAGTGCGAAAAGTGGTTTTACAACACTAACACAAGTGCGAAAAGTGGTTTTTCAATACAAACACAAGGGCGAAAAGTGGTTTTTCAACACTATCACAAGTGCAAAAAGTGTTTTTTCCACACTAATACAATTGCAAAAGTGGTTCCCTGCACCAACACAAGTGCGAAAAGTGGTTTTTCAACACGAACACAAGCGCGAAAAGTGGTTTTTCAACACTAACACAAGTGCGAAAAGTGGTTTTTCACACTAATACAAGTGCAAAAGTGGTTTTTCAACACTATCACAAGTGCAAAAAGTGTTTTTTCCACACTAATACAAGTGCAAAAGTGGTTTCCTGCACCAATACAAGTGCGAAAAGTGGTTTTTCAACACTAACACAAGTGAAAAAGTGGTTTTTCAACACTAACACAAGTGCGAAAAGTGGTTTTTCAACACTAACACAAGTGCGAAAAGTGGTTTTTCAACACTATCACAAGTGCAAAAAGTGTTTTTTCCACACTAATACAAGTGCAAAAGTGGTTTCCTGCAACAACACAAGTGCGAAAAGTGGTTTTTCAACACTAACACAAGTGCGAAAAGTGGTTTTTCAACACTAACACAAGTGTGAAAAGTGGTTTTTCCAAACTAATACAAGTGCAAAAGTGGTTTCCTGCACCAACACAAGTGCGAAAAGTGGTTTTTCAACACTAACACAAGTGCGAAAAGTGGTTTTTCAACACTAACACAAGTGCGAAAAGTGGTTTTTCCAAACTAATACAAGTGCAAAAGTGGTTTCCTGCACCAACACAAGTGCGAAAAGTGGTTTTTCAACACTATCACAAGTGCAAAAAGTGTTTTTTCCACACTAATACAAGTGCAAAAGTGGTTTCCTGCACCAACACAAGTGCGAAAAGTGGTTTTTCAACACTAACACAAGTGCGAAAAGTGGTTTTTCAACATGAACACAAGTGCGAAAAGTGGTTTTTCAACATGAACACAAGTGCAAAAAGTGGTTTTTCCACACTAATACAAGTGCAAAAGTGGTTTCCTGCACCAACACAAGTGCGAAAAGTGGTTTTTCAACACTAACACAAGTGCGAAAAGTGGTTTTTCAACACTAACACAAGGGCGAAAAGTGGTTTTTCAACACTATCACAAGTGCAAAAAGTGTTTTTTCCACACTAATACAAGTGCAAAAGTGGTTCCCTGCACCAACACAAGTGCGAAAAGTGGTTTTTCAACACTAACACAAGTGCGAAAAGTGGTTTTTCAACACTAACACAAGTGCAAAAAGTGTTTTTTCCACACTAATACAAGTGCAAAAGTGGTTTCCTGCACCAACACAAGTGCGAAAAGTGGTTTTTCAACACTAACACAAGTGCGAAAAGTGGTTTTTCAATACTAACACAAGGGCGAAAAGTGGTTTTTCAACACTATCACAAGTGCAAAAAGTGTTTTTTCCACACTAATACAAGTGCAAAAGTGGTTTCCTGCACCAACACAAGTGCGAAAAGTGTTTTTTCAACACTAACACAAGTGCGAAAAGTGGTTTTTCAACACTATCACAAGTGCAAAAAGTGTTTTTTCTACACTAATACAAGTGCAAAAGTGGTTTCCTGCACCAACACAAGTGCGAAAAGTGGTTTTTCAACACTAACACAAGTGCGAAAAGTGGTTTTTCAACACTAACACAAGTGCAAAAAGTGGTTTTTCCACACTAATACAAGTGCAAAAGTGGTTTCCTGCACCAACACGAGTGCGAAAAGTGGTTTTTCAACACTAACACAAGTGCGAAATGTGGTTTTTCAACACTAACACAAGTGCGAAAAGTGGTTTTTCAACATGAACACAAGTGCAAAAAGTGGTTTTTCCACACTAATACAAGTGCAAAAGTGGTTTCCTGCACCAACACAAGTGCGAAAAGTGGTTTTTCAACACTAACACAAGTGCAAAAAGTGTTTTTTCCACACTAACACAAGTGCAAAAGTGGTTTCCTGCACCAACACAAGTGCGAAAAGTGGTTTTTCAACACTAACACAAGTGCGAAAAGTGGTTTTTCAACACTACCACAAGTGCAAAAAGTGGTTTTTCCACACTAATACAAGTGCAAACGTGGTTTCCTGCACCAACACGAGTGCGAAAAGTGGTTTTTCAACACTAACACAAGTGCGAAAAGTGGTTTTTCAACATGAACACAAGTGCGAAAAGTGGTTTTTCAACATGAACACAAGTGCGAAAAGTGGTTTTCCACACTCATACAAGTGCAAAAGTGGTTTCCTGCACCAACACAAGTGCGAAAAGTGGTTTTTCAACACTAACACAAGTGCGAAAAGTGGTTTTTCAACACTAACACAAGGGCGAAAAGTGGTTTTTCAACACTATCACAAGTGCAAAAAGTGTTTTTCCCACACTAATACAAGTGCAAAAGTGGTTCCCTGCACCAACACAAGTGCGAAAAGTGGTTTTTCAACACTAACACAAGTGCGAAAAGTGGTTTTTCAACACTATCACAAGTGCAAAAAGTGTTTTTTCCACACTAATACAAGTGCAAAAGTGGTTTCCTGCACCAACACAAGTGCGAAAAGTGGTTTTACAACACTAACACAAGTGCGAAAAGTGGTTTTTCAATACTAACACAAGGGCGAAAAGTGGTTTTTCAACACTATCACAAGTGCAAAAAGTGTTTTTTCCACACTAATACAATTGCAAAAGTGGTTCCCTGCACCAACACAAGTGCGAAAAGTGGTTTTTCAACACGAACACAAGCGCGAAAAGTGGTTTTTCAACAATAACACAAGTGCGAAAAGTGGTTTTTCACACTAATACAAGTGCAAAAGTGGTTTTTCAACACTATCACAAGTGCAAAAAGTGTTTTTTCCACACTAATACAAGTGCAAAAGTGGTTTCCTGCACCAATACAAGTGCGAAAAGTGGTTTTTCAACACTAACACAAGTGAAAAAGTGGTTTTTCAACACTAACACAAGTGCGAAAAGTGGTTTTTCAACACTAACACAAGTGCGAAAAGTGGTTTTTCAACACTATCACAAGTGCAAAAAGTGTTTTTTCCACACTAATACAAGTGCAAAAGTGGTTTCCTGCAACAACACAAGTGCGAAAAGTGGTTTTTCAACACTAACACAAGTGCGAAAAGTGGTTTTTCAACACTAACACAAGTGTGAAAAGTGGTTTTTCCAAACTAATACAAGTGCAAAAGTGGTTTCCTGCACCAACACAAGTGCGAAAAGTGGTTTTTCAACACTAACACAAGTGCGAAAAGTGGTTTTTCAACACTAACACAAGTGCGAAAAGTGGTTTTTCCAAACTAATACAAGTGCAAAAGTGGTTTCCTGCACCAACACAAGTGCGAAAAGTGGTTTTTCAACACTATCACAAGTGCAAAAAGTGTTTTTTCCACACTAATACATGTGCAAAAGTGGTTTCCTGCACCAACACAAGTGCGAAAAGTGGTTTTTCAACACTAACACAAGTGCGAAAAGTGGTTTTTCAACATGAACACAAGTGCGAAAAGTGGTTTTTCAACATGAACACAAGTGCAAAAAGTGGTTTTTCCACACTAATACAAGTGCAAAAGTGGTTTCCTGCACCAACACAAGTGCGAAAAGTGGTTTTTCAACACTAACACAAGTGCGAAAAGTGGTTTTTCAACACTAACACAAGGGCGAAAAGTGGTTTTTCAACACTATCACAAGTGCAAAAAGTGTTTTTTCCACACTAATACAAGTGCAAAAGTGGTTCCCTGCACCAACACAAGTGCGAAAAGTGGTTTTTCAACACTAACACAAGTGCGAAAAGTGGTTTTTCAACACTAACACAAGTGCAAAAAGTGTTTTTTCCACACTAATACAAGTGCAAAAGTGGTTTCCTGCACCAACACAAGTGCGAAAAGTGGTTTTTCAACACTAACACAAGTGCGAAAAGTGGTTTTTCAATACTAACACAAGGGCGAAAAGTGGTTTTTCAACACTATCACAAGTGCAAAAAGTGTTTTTTCCACAGTAATACAAGTGCAAAAGTGGTTCCCTGCACCAACACAAGTGCGAAAAGTGGTTTTCAACACGAACACAAGTGCGAAAAGTGGTTTTTCAACACTAGCACAAGTGCGAAAAGTGGTTTTTCACACTAATACAAGTGCAAAAGTGGTTTCCTGCACCAACACAAGTGCGAAAAGTGGTTTTTCAACACTAACACAAGTGCGAAAAGTGGTTTTTCAACACTATCACAAGTGCAAAAAGTGTTTTTTCCACACTAATACAAGTGCAAAAGTGGTTTCCTGCACCAACACAAGTGCGAAAAGTGGTTTTTCAACACTAACACAAGTGCGAAAAGTGGTTTTTCAACACTATCACAAGTGCAAAAAGTGGTTTTTCAACACTAACACAAGTGCGAAAAGTGTTTTTTCCACACTAATACAAGTGCAAAAGTGGTTTCCTGCACCAACACAAGTGCGGAAAGTGGTTTTTCAACACTATCACAAGTGCAAAAAGTGTTTTTTCCACACTAATACAAGTGCAAAAGTGGTTTCCTGCACCAACACAAGTGCGAAAAGTGGTTTTTCAACACTAACACAAGTGCGAAAAGTGGTTTTTCAACACTAACACAAGTGCAAAAAGTGTTTTTTCCACACTAATACAAGTGCAAAAGTGGTCTCCTGCACCAACACAAGTGCGAAAAGTGGTTTTGCAACACTAACACAAGTGCGAAAAGTACTTTTTCAACACTAACACAAGTGAGAAAAGTGTTTTTTCCACACTAATACAAGTGCAAAAGTGGTTTCCTGCACCAACACAAGTGCGAAAAGTGGTTTTTCAACACTAACACAAGTGCGAAAAGTGTTTTTTCCACACTAATACAAGTGCAAAAGTGGTTTCCTGCACCAACACAAGTGTGAAAAGTGGTTTTTCAACACTAACACAAGTGCGAAAAGTGGTTTTTCAACACTAACACAAGTGCAAAAAGTGGTTTTTCAACACTATCACAAGTGCAAAAAGTGTTTTTCCACACTAATACAAGTGCAAAAGTGGTTTCCTGCACCAACACAAGTGCGAAAAGTGGTTTTTCAACACTAACACAAGTGCGAAAAGTGGTTTTTCAACACTAACACAAGTGTGAAAAGTGGTTTTTCAACATGAACACAAGTGCGAAAAGTGGTTTTTCAACATGAACACAAGTGCGAAAAGTGGTTTTTCCACACTAATACAAGTGCAAAAGTGGTTTCCTGCACCAACACGAGTGCGAAAAGTGGTTTTTCAACACTAACACAAGTGCGAAAAGTGGTTTTTCAACATGAACACAAGTGCGAAAAGTGGTTTTGCAACACTAACACAAGTGCGAAAAGTACTTTTTCAACACTAACACAAGTGAGAAAAGTGTTTTTTCCACACTAATACAAGTGCAAAAGTGGTTTCCTGCACCAACACAAGTGCGAAAAGTGGTTTTTCAACACTAACACAAGTGCGAAAAGTGTTTTTTCCACACTAATACAAGTGCAAAAGTGGTTTCCTGCACCAACACAAGTGTGAAAAGTGGTTTTTCAACACTAACACAAGTGCGAAAAGTGGTTTTTCAACACTAACACAAGTGCAAAAAGTGGTTTTTCAACACTATCACAAGTGCAAAAAGTGCTTTTTTCCACACTAATACAAGTGCAAAAGTGGTTTCCTGCACCAACACAAGTGCGAAAAGTGGTTTTTCAACACTAACACAAGTGCGAAAAGTGGTTTTTCAACACTAACACAAGTGTGAAAAGTGGTTTTTCTACACTAATACAAGTGCAAAAGTGCTTTCCTGCACCAACACAAGTGCGAAAAGTGGTTTTTGAACACTAACAGAAGTGCGAAAAGTGGTTTTTCAACACTAACACAAGTGCGAAAAGTGGTTTTTCAACACTAACACAAGTGCAAAAAGTGGTTTTTCCACACTTATACAAGTGCAAAAGTGGTTTCCTGCACCAACACAAGTGCGAAAAGTGGTTTTTCAACACTAACACAAGTGCGAAAAGTGGTTTTTCAACACTATCACAAGTGCAAAAAGTGGTTTTTCCACACTAATACAAGTGCAAGAAGTGGTTTTCCACACTAATACAAGTGCAAAAGTGGTTTCCTGCACCAACACAAGTGCGAAAAGTGGTTTTTCAACACTAACACAAGTGCGAAAAGTGGTTTTTCAACACTATCACAAGTGCAAAAAGTGGTTTTTCAACACTAACACAAGTGCGAAAAGTGTTTTTTCCACACTAATACAAGTGCAAAAGTGGTTTCCTGCACCAACACAAGTGCGAAAAGTGTTTTTTCAACACTAACACAAGTGCGAAAAGTGGTTTTTCAACACTATCACAAGTGCAAAAAGTGTTTTTTCTACACTAATACAAGTGCAAAAGTGGTTTCCTGCACCAACACAAGTGCGAAAAGTGGTTTTTCAACACTAACACAAGTGCGAAAAGTGGTTTTTCAACACTAACACAAGTGCAAAAAGTGGTTTTTCCACACTAATACAAGTGCAAAAGTGGTTTCCTGTACCAACACGAGTGCGAAAAGTGGTTTTTCAACACTAACACAAGTGCGAAATGTGGTTTTTCAACACTAACACAAGTGCGAAAAGTGGTTTTTCAACATGAACACAAGTGCGAAAAGTGGTTTTTCAACATGAACACAGGTGCGAAAAGTGGTTTTTCCACACTAATACAAGTGCAAAAGTGGTTTCCTGCACCAACACAAGTGCGAAAAGTGGTTTTTCAACACTAACACAAGTGCGAAAAGTGTTTTTTCCACACTAATACAAGTGCAAAAGTGGTTCCCTGCACCAACACAAGTGCGAAAAGTGGTTTTTCAACACGAACACAAGCGCGAAAAGTGGTTTTTCAACACTAACACAAGTGCGAAAAGTGGTTTTTCACACTAATACAAGTGGAAAAGTGGTTTTTCAACACTATCACAAGTGCAAAAAGTGTTTTTTCCACACTAATACAAGTGCAAAAGTGGTTTCCTGCACCAATACAAGTGCGAAAAGTGGTTTTTCAATACTAACACAAGTGAAAAAGTGGTTTTTCAACACTAACACAAGTGCGAAAAGTGGTTTTTCAACACTAACACAAGTGCGAAAAGTGGTTTTTCAACACTATCACATGTGCAAAAAGTGTTTTTTCCACACTAATACAAGTGCAAAAGTGGTTTCCTGCACCAACACAAGTGTGAAAAGTGGTTTTTCAACACTAACACAAGTGCGAAAAGTGGTTTTTCAACACTAACACAAGTGCAAAAAGTGGTTTTTCAACACTATCACAAGTGCAAAAAGTGCTTTTTTCCACACTAATACAAGTGCAAAAGTGGTTTCCTGCACCAACACAAGTGCGAAAAGTGGTTTTTCAACACTAACACAAGTGCGAAAAGTGGTTTTTCAACACTAACACAAGTGTGAAAAGTGGTTTTTCTACACTAATACAAGTGCAAAAGTGCTTTCCTGCACCAACACAAGTGCGAAAAGTGGTTTTTGAACACTAACAGAAGTGCGAAAAGTGGTTTTTCAACACTAACACAAGTGCGAAAAGTGGTTTTTCAACACTAACACAAGTGCAAAAAGTGGTTTTTCCACACTTATACAAGTGCAAAAGTGGTTTCCTGCACCAACACAAGTGCGAAAAGTGGTTTTTTCAACACTAACACAAGTGCGAAAAGTGGTTTTTCAACACTATCACAAGTGCAAAAAGTGGTTTTTCCACACTAATACAAGTGCAAGAAGTGGTTTTTCCACACTAATACAAGTGCAAAAGTGGTTTCCTGCACCAACACAAGTGCGAAAAGTGGTTTTTCAACACTAACACAAGTGCGAAAAGTGGTTTTTCAACACTATCACAAGTGCAAAAAGTGGTTTTTCAACACTAACACAAGTGCGAAAAGTGTTTTTTCCACACTAATACAAGTGCAAAAGTGGTTTCCTGCACCAACACAAGTGCGAAAAGTGTTTTTTCAACACTAACACAAGTGCGAAAAGTGGTTTTTCAACACTATCACAAGTGCAAAAAGTGTTTTTTCTACACTAATACAAGTGCAAAAGTGGTTTCCTGCACCAACACAAGTGCGAAAAGTGGTTTTTCAACACTAACACAAGTGCGAAAAGTGGTTTTTCAACACTAACACAAGTGCAAAAAGTGGTTTTTCCACACTAATACAAGTGCAAAAGTGGTTTCCTGCACCAACACGAGTGCGAAAAGTGGTTTTTCAACACTACACAAGTGCGAAAAGTGGGTTTTCAACACTAACACAAGTGCGAAAAGTGGTTTTTCAACATGAACACAAGTGCGAAAAGTGGTTTTTCAACATGAACACAAGTGCGAAAAGTGGTTTTTCCACACTAATACAAGTGCAAAAGTGGTTTCCTGCACCAACACAAGTGCGAAAAGTGGTTTTTCAACACTAACACAAGTGCGAAAAGTGTTTTTTCCACACTAATACAAGTGCAAAAGTGGTTCCCTGCACCAACACAAGTGCGAAAAGTGGTTTTTCAACACGAACACAAGCGCGAAAAGTGGTTTTTCAACACTAACACAAGTGCGAAAAGTGGTTTTTCACACTAATACAAGTGCAAAAGTGGTTTTTCAACACTATCACAAGTGCAAAAAGTGTTTTTTCCACACTAATACAAGTGCAAAAGTGGTTTCCTGCACCAATACAAGTGCGAAAAGTGGTTTTTCAACACTAACACAAGTGAAAAAGTGGTTTTTCAACACTAACACAAGTGCGAAAAGTGGTTTTTCAACACTAACACAAGTGCGAAAAGTGGTTTTTCAACACTATCACAAGTGCAAAAAGTGTTTTTTCCACACTAATACAAGTGCAAAAGTGGTTTCCTGCAACAACACAAGTGCGAAAAGTGGTTTTTCAACACTAACACAAGTGCGAAAAGTGGTTTTTCAACACTAACACAAGTGTGAAAAGTGGTTTTTCCAAACTAATACAAGTGCAAAAGTGGTTTCCTGCACCAACACAAGTGCGAAAAGTGGTTTTTCAACACTAACACAAGTGCGAAAAGTGGTTTTTCAACACTAACACAAGTGCGAAAAGTGGTTTTTCCAAACTAATACAAGTGCAAAAGTGGTTTCCTGCACCAACACAAGTGCGAAAAGTGGTTTTTCAACACTATCACAAGTGCAAAAAGTGTTTTTTCCACACTAATACAAGTGCAAAAGTGGTTTCCTGCACCAACACAAGTGCGAAAAGTGGTTTTTCAACACTAACACAAGTCCGAAAAGTGGTTTTTCAACATGAACACAAGTGCGAAAAGTGTTTTTCAACATGAACACAAGTGCAAAAAGTGGTTTTTCCACACTAATACAAGTGCAAAAGTGGTTTCCTGCACCAACACAAGTGCGAAAAGTGGTTTTTCAACACTAACACAAGTGCGAAAAGTGGTTTTTCAACACTAACACAAGGGCGAAAAGTGGTTTTTCAACACTATCACAAGTGCAAAAAGTGTTTTTTCCACACTAATACAAGTGCAAAAGTGGTTCCCTGCACCAACACAAGTGCGAAAAGTGGTTTTTCAACACTAACACAAGTGCGAAAAGTGGTTTTTCAACACTAACACAAGTGCAAAAAGTGTTTTTTCCACACTAATACAAGTGCAAAAGTGGTTTCCTGCACCAACACAAGTGCGAAAAGTGGTTTTTCAACACTAACACAAGTGCGAAAAGTGGTTTTTCAATACTAACACAAGGGCGAAAAGTGGTTTTTCAACACTATCACAAGTGCAAAAAGTGTTTTTTCCACACTAATACAAGTGCAAAAGTGGTTCCCTGCACCAACACAAGTGCGAAAAGTGGTTTTTCAACACGAACACAAGTGCGAAAAGTGGTTTTTCAACACTAGCACAAGTGCGAAAAGTGGTTTTTCACACTAATACAAGTGCAAAAGTGGTTTCCTGCACCAACACAAGTGCGAAAAGTGGTTTTTCAACACTAACACAAGTGCGAAAAGTGGTTTTTCAACACTATCACAAGTGCAAAAAGTGTTTTTTCCACACTAATACAAGTGCAAAAGTGGTTTCCTGCACCAACACAAGTGCGAAAAGTGGTTTTTCAACACTAACACAAGTGCGAAAAGTGGTTTTTCAACACTATCACAAGTGCAAAAAGTGGTTTTTCAACACTAACACAAGTGCGAAAAGTGTTTTTTCCACACTAATACAAGTGCAAAAGTGGTTTCCTGCACCAACACAAGTGCGAAAAGTGGTTTTTCAACACTATCACAAGTGCAAAAAGTGTTTTTTCCACACTAATACAAGTGCAAAAGTGGTTTCCTGCACCAACACATGTGCGAAAAGTGGTTTTTCAACACTAACACAAGTGCGAAAAGTGGTTTTTCAACACTAACACAAGTGCAAAAAGTGTTTTTTCCACACTAATACAAGTGCAAAAGTGGTGTCCTGCACCAACACAAGTGCGAAAAGTGGTTTTGCAACACTAACACAAGTGCGAAAAGTACTTTTTCAACACTAACACAAGTGAGAAAAGTGTTTTTTCCACACTAATACAAGTGCAAAAGTGGTTTCCTGCACCAACACAAGTGCGAAAAGTGGTTTTTCAACACTAACACAAGTGCGAAAAGTGTTTTTTCCACACTAATACAAGTGCAAAAGTGGTTTCCTGCACCAACACAAGTGTGAAAAGTGGTTTTTCAACACTAACACAAGTGCGAAAAGTGGTTTTTCAACACTAACACAAGTGCAAAAAGTGGTTTTTCAACACTATCACAAGTGTAAAAAGTGTTTTTCCACACTAATACAAGTGCAAAAGTGGTTTCCTGCACCAACACAAGTGCGAAAAGTGGTTTTTCAACACTAACACAAGTGCGAAAAGTGGTTTTTCAACACTAACACAAGTGTGAAAAGTGGTTTTTCTACACTAATACAAGTGCAAAAGTGGTTTCCTGCACCAACACAAGTGCGAAAAGTGGTTTTTTAACACTAACAGAAGTGCGAAAAGTGGTTTTTCAACACTAACACAAGTGCGAAAGTGGTTTTTCAACACTAAGACAAGTGCGAAAAGTGGTTTTTCAACACTAACACAAGTGCAAAAAGTGGTTTTTCCACACTTATACAAGTGCAAAAGTGGTTTCCTGCACCAACACAAGTGCGAAAAGTGGTTTTTCAACACTAACACAAGTGCGAAAAGTGGTTTTTCAACACTATCACAAGTGCAAAAAGTGTTTTTTCCACACTAATACAAGTGCAAAAGTGGTTTCCTGCACCAACACAAGTGCGAAAAGTGGTTTTTCAACACTAACACAAGTGCGAAAAGTGGTTTTTCAACACTAACACAAGTGCGAAAAGTGGTTTTTCAACACTATCACAAGTGCAAAAAGTGTTTTTTCTAAACCAATACAAGTGCAAAAGTGGTTTCCTGCAATAACACGAGTGCGAAAAGTGGTTTTTCAACACTAACACAAGTGCGAAAAGTGGTTTTTCAACATGAACACAAGTGCGAAAAGTGGTTTTTCAACATGAACACAAGTACGAAAAGTGGTTTTTCCACACTAATACAAGTGCAAAAGTGGTTTCCTGCACCAACACGAGTGCGAAAAGTGGTTTTTCAGCACTAACACAAGTGCGAAAAGTGGTTTTTCAACATGAACACAAGTGCGAAAAGTGGTTTTGCAACACTAACACAAGTGCGAAAAGTACTTTTTCAACACTAACACAAGTGAGAAAAGTGTTTTTTTCCACACTAATACAAGTGCAAAAGTGGTTTCCTGCACCAACACAAGTGCGAAAAGTGGTTTTTCAACACTAACACAAGTGCGAAAAGTGTTTTTTCCACACTAATACAAGTGCAAAAGTGGTTTCCTGCACCAACACAAGTGTGAAAAGTGGTTTTTCAACACTAACACAAGTGCGAAAAGTGGTTTTTCAACACTAACACAAGTGCAAAAAGTGGTTTTTCAACACTATCACAAGTGCAAAAAGTGCTTTTTTCCACACTAATACAAGTGCAAAAGTGGTTTCCTGCACCAACACAAGTGCGAAAAGTGGTTTTTCAACACTAACACAAGTGCGAAAAGTGGTTTTTCAACACTAACACAAGTGTGAAAAGTGGTTTTTCTACACTAATACAAGTGCGAAAAGTGTTTTTTCCACACTAATACAAGTGCAAAAGTGGTTTCCTGCACCAACACAAGTGTGAAAAGTGGTTTTTCAACACTAACACAAGTGCGAAAAGTGGTTTTTCAACACTAACACAAGTGCAAAAAGTGGTTTTTCAACACTATCACAAGTGCAAAAAGTGCTTTTTTCCACACTAATACAAGTGCAAAAGTGGTTTCCTGCACCAACACAAGTGCGAAAAGTGGTTTTTCAACACTAACACAAGTGCGAAAAGTGGTTTTTCAACACTAACACAAGTGTGAAAAGTGGTTTTTCTACACTAATACAAGTGCAAAAGTGCTTTCCTGCACCAACACAAGTGCGAAAAGTGGTTTTTGAACACTAACAGAAGTGCGAAAAGTGGTTTTTGAACACTAACACAAGTGCGAAAAGTGGTTTTTCAACACTAACACAAGTGCAAAAAGTGGTTTTTCCACACTTATACAAGTGCAAAAGTGGTTTCCTGCACCAACACAAGTGCGAAAAGTGGTTTTTCAACACTAACACAAGTGCGAAAAGTGGTTTTTCAACACTATCACAAGTGCAAAAAGTGGTTTTTCCACACTAATACAAGTGCAAGAAGTGGTTTTTCCACACTAATACAAGTGCAAAAGTGGTTTCCTGCACCAACACAAGTGCGAAAAGTGGTTTTTCAACACCAACACAAGTGCGAAAAGTGGTTTTTCAACACTATCACAAGTGCAAAAAGTGGTTTTTCAACACTAACACAAGTGCGAAAAGTGTTTTTTCCACACTAATACAAGTGCAAAAGTGGTTTCCTGCACCAACACAAGTGCGAAAAGTGTTTTTTCAACACTAACACAAGTGCGAAAAGTGGTTTTTCAACACTATCACAAGTGCAAAAAGTGTTTTTTCTACACTAATACAAGTGCAAAAGTGGTTTCCTGCACCAACACAAGTGCGAAAAGTGGTTTTTCAACACTAACACAAGTGCGAAAAGTGGTTTTTCAACACTAACACAAGTGCAAAAAGTGGTTTTTCCACACTAATACAAGTGCAAAAGTGGTTTCCTGCACCAACACGAGTGCGAAAAGTGGTTTTTCAACACTAACACAAGTGCGAAAAGTGGTTTTTCAACACTAACACAAGTGCGAAAAGTGGTTTTTTCAACATGAACACAAGTGCGAAAAGTGGTTTTTCAACATGAACACAAGTGCGAAAAGTGGTTTTTCCACACTAATACAAGTGCAAAAGTGGTTTCCTGCACCAACACAAGTGCGAAAAGTGGTTTAACACTAACACAAGTGCGAAAAGTGTTTTTTCCACACTAATACAAGTGCAAAAGTGGTTTCCTGCACCAACACAAGTGTGAAAAGTGGTTTTTCAACACTAACACAAGTGCGAAAAGTGGTTTTTCAACACTAACACAAGTGCAAAAAGTGGTTTTTCAACACTATCTCAAGTGCAAAAAGTGTTTTTTCCACACTAATACAAGTGCAAAAGTGGTTTCTTGCACCAACACAAGTGCGAAAAGTGCTTTTTCAACACTAACACAAGTGCGAAAAGTGGTTTTTCAATACTAACACAAGGGCGAAAAGTGGTTTTTCAACACTATCACAAGTGCAAAAAGTGTTTTTTCCACACTAATACAAGTGCAAAAGTGGTTTCCTGCACCAACACAAGTGCGAAAAGTGGTTTTTCAACACTAACACAAGTGCGAAAAGTGGTTTTTTCAACACTATCACAAGTGCAAAAAGTGGTTTTTCCACACTAATACAAGTGCAAAAAGTGTTTTTTCCACACTAATACAAGTGCGAAAAGTGGTTTTTCCACACTAATACAAGTGCAAAAAGTTGTTTTTCAACACTAACACAAGTGCGAAAAGTGTTTTTTCCACACTAATACAAGTGCAAAAGTGGTTTCCTGCACCAACACAAGTGCGAAAAGTGTTTTTTCAACACTAACACAAGTGCGAAAAGTGGTTTTTCAACACTATCACAAGTGCAAAAAGTGTTTTTTCTACACTAATACAAGTGCAAAAGTGGTTTCCTGCACCAACACAAGTGCGAAAAGTGGTTTTTCAACACTAACACAAGTGCGAAAAGTGGTTTTTCAACACTAACACAAGTGCAAAAAGTGGTTTTTCCACACTAATACAAGTGCAAAAGTGGTTTCCTGTACCAACACGAGTGCGAAAAGTGGTTTTTCAACACTAACACAAGTGCGAAATGTGGTTTTTCAACACTAACACAAGTGCGAAAAGTGGTTTTTCAACATGAACACAAGTGCGAAAAGTGGTTTTTCAACATGAACACAAGTGCGAAAAGTGGTTTTTCCACACTAATACAAGTGCAAAAGTGGTTTCCTGCACCAACACAAGTGCGAAAAGTGGTTTTTCAACACTAACACAAGTGCGAAAAGTGTTTTTTCCACACTAATACAAGTGCAAAAGTGGTTCCCTGCACCAACACAAGTGCGAAAAGTGGTTTTTCAACACGAACACAAGCGCGAAAAGTGGTTTTTCAACACTAACACAAGTGCGAAAAGTGGTTTTTCACACTAATACAAGTGCAAAAGTGGTTTTTCAACACTATCACAAGTGCAAAAAGTGTTTTTTCCACACTAATACAAGTGCAAAAGTGGTTTCCTGCACCAATACAAGTGCGAAAAGTGGTTTTTCAATACTAACACAAGTGAAAAAGTGGTTTTTCAACACTAACACAAGTGCGAAAAGTGGTTTTTCAACACTAACACAAGTGCGAAAAGTGGTTTTTCAACACTATCACATGTGCAAAAAGTGTTTTTTCCACACTAATACAAGTGCAAAAGTGGTTTCCTGCACCAACACAAGTGTGAAAAGTGGTTTTTCAACACTAACACAAGTGCGAAAAGTGGTTTTTTCAACACTATCACAAGTGCAAAAAGTGGTTTTTCCACACTAATACAAGTGCAAAAAGTGGTTTTTCAACACTAACACAAGTGCGAAAAGTGTTTTTTCCACACTAATACAAGTGCAAAAGTGGTTTCCTGCACCAACACAAGTGCGAAAAGTGTTTTTTCAACACTAACACAAGTGCGAAAAGTGGTTTTTCAACACTATCACAAGTGCAAAAAGTGTTTTTTCTACACTAATACAAGTGCAAAAGTGGTTTCCTGCACCAACACAAGTGCGAAAAGTGGTTTTTCAACACTAACACAAGTGCGAAAAGTGGTTTTTCAACACTAACACAAGTGCAAAAAGTGGTTTTTCCACACTAATACAAGTGCAAAAGTGGTTTCCTGTACCAACACGAGTGCGAAAAGTGGTTTTTCAACACTAACACAAGTGCGAAATGTGGTTTTTCAACACTAACACAAGTGCGAAAAGTGGTTTTTCAACATGAACACAAGTGCGAAAAGTGGTTTTTCAACATGAACACAAGTGCGAAAAGTGGTTTTTCCACACTAATACAAGTGCAAAAGTGGTTTCCTGCACCAACACAAGTGCGAAAAGTGGTTTTTCAACACTAACACAAGTGCGAAAAGTGTTTTTTCCACACTAATACAAGTGCAAAAGTGGTTCCCTGCACCAACACAAGTGCGAAAAGTGGTTTTTCAACACGAACACAAGCGCGAAAAGTGGTTTTTCAACACTAACACAAGTGCGAAAAGTGGTTTTTCACACTAATACAAGTGCAAAAGTGGTTTTTCAACACTATCACAAGTGCAAAAAGTGTTTTTTCCACACTAATACAAGTGCAAAAGTGGTTTCCTGCACCAATACAAGTGCGAAAAGTGGTTTTTCAATACTAACACAAGTGAAAAAGTGGTTTTTCAACACTAACACAAGTGCGAAAAGTGGTTTTTCAACACTAACACAAGTGCGAAAAGTGGTTTTTCAACACTATCACATGTGCAAAAAGTGTTTTTTCCACACTAATACAAGTGCAAAAGTGGTTTCCTGCACCAACACAAGTGTGAAAAGTGGTTTTTCAACACTAACACAAGTGCGAAAAGTGGTTTTTCAACACTAACACAAGTGCAAAAAGTGGTTTTTCAACACTATCACAAGTGCAAAAAGTGCTTTTTTCCACACTAATACAAGTGCAAAAGTGGTTTCCTGCACCAACACAAGTGCGAAAAGTGGTTTTTCAACACTAACACAAGTGCGAAAAGTGGTTTTTCAACACTAACACAAGTGTGAAAAGTGGTTTTTCTACACTAATACAAGTGCAAAAGTGCTTTCCTGCACCAACACAAGTGCGAAAAGTGGTTTTTGAACACTAACAGAAGTGCGAAAAGTGGTTTTTCAACACTAACACAAGTGCGAAAAGTGGTTTTTCAACACTAACACAAGTGCAAAAAGTGGTTTTTCCACACTTATACAAGTGCAAAAGTGGTTTCCTGCACCAACACAAGTGCGAAAAGTGGTTTTTCAACACTAACACAAGTGCGAAAAGTGGTTTTTCAACACTATCACAAGTGCAAAAAGTGGTTTTTCCACACTAATACAAGTGCAAGAAGTGGTTTTTCCACACTAATACAAGTGCAAAAGTGGTTTCCTGCACCAACACAAGTGCGAAAAGTGGTTTTTCAACACTAACACAAGTGCGAAAAGTGGTTTTTCAACACTATCACAAGTGCAAAAAGTGGTTTTTCAACACTAACACAAGTGCGAAAAGTGTTTTTTCCACACTAATACAAGTGCAAAAGTGGTTTCCTGCACCAACACAAGTGCGAAAAGTGTTTTTTCAACACTAACACAAGTGCGAAAAGTGGTTTTTCAACACTATCACAAGTGCAAAAAGTGTTTTTTCTACACTAATACAAGTGCAAAAGTGGTTTCCTGCACCAACACAAGTGCGAAAAGTGGTTTTTCAACACTAACACAAGTGCGAAAAGTGGTTTTTCAACACTAACACAAGTGCAAAAAGTGGTTTTTCCACACTAATACAAGTGCAAAAGTGGTTTCCTGCACCAACACGAGTGCGAAAAGTGGTTTTTCAACACTAACACAAGTGCGAAAAGTGGGTTTTCAACACTAACACAAGTGCGAAAAGTGGTTTTTCAACATGAACACAAGTGCGAAAAGTGGTTTTTCAACATGAACACAAGTGCGAAAAGTGGTTTTTCCACACTAATACAAGTGCAAAAGTGGTTTCCTGCACCAACACAAGTGCGAAAAGTGGTTTTTCAACACTAACACAAGTGCGAAAAGTGTTTTTTCCACACTAATACAAGTGCAAAAGTGGTTCCCTGCACCAACACAAGTGCGAAAAGTGGTTTTTCAACACGAACACAAGCGCGAAAAGTGGTTTTTCAACACTAACACAAGTGCGAAAAGTGGTTTTTCACACTAATACAAGTGCAAAAGTGGTTTTTCAACACTATCACAAGTGCAAAAAGTGTTTTTTCCACACTAATACAAGTGCAAAAGTGGTTTCCTGCACCAATACAAGTGCGAAAAGTGGTTTTTCAACACTAACACAAGTGAAAAAGTGGTTTTTCAACACTAACACAAGTGCGAAAAGTGGTTTTTCAACACTAACACAAGTGCGAAAAGTGGTTTTTCAACACTATCACAAGTGCAAAAAGTGTTTTTTCCACACTAATACAAGTGCAAAAGTGGTTTCCTGCAACAACACAAGTGCGAAAAGTGGTTTTTCAACACTAACACAAGTGCGAAAAGTGGTTTTTCAACACTAACACAAGTGTGAAAAGTGGTTTTTCCAAACTAATACAAGTGCAAAAGTGGTTTCCTGCACCAACACAAGTGCGAAAAGTGGTTTTTCAACACTAACACAAGTGCGAAAAGTGGTTTTTCAACACTAACACAAGTGCGAAAAGTGGTTTTTCCAAACTAATACAAGTGCAAAAGTGGTTTCCTGCACCAACACAAGTGCGAAAAGTGGTTTTTCAACACTATCACAAGTGCAAAAAGTGTTTTTTCCACACTAATACAAGTGCAAAAGTGGTTTCCTGCACCAACACAAGTGCGAAAAGTGGTTTTTCAACACTAACACAAGTCCGAAAAGTGGTTTTTCAACATGAACACAAGTGCGAAAAGTGGTTTTTCAACATAAACACAAGTGCAAAAAGTGGTTTTTCCACACTAATACAAGTGCAAAAGTGGTTTCCTGCACCAACACAAGTGCGAAAAGTGGTTTTTCAACACTAACACAAGTGCGAAAAGTGGTTTTTCAACACTAACACAAGGGCGAAAAGTGGTTTTTCAACACTATCACAAGTGCAAAAAGTGTTTTTTCCACACTAATACAAGTGCAAAAGTGGTTCCCTGCACCAACACAAGTGCGAAAAGTGGTTTTTCAACACTAACACAAGTGCGAAAAGTGGTTTTTCAACACTAACACAAGTGCAAAAAGTGTTTTTTCCACACTAATACAAGTGCAAAAGTGGTTTCCTGCACCAACACAAGTGCGAAAAGTGGTTTTTCAACACTAACACAAGTGCGAAAAGTGGTTTTTCAATACTAACACAAGGGCGAAAAGTGGTTTTTCAACACTATCACAAGTGCAAAAAGTGTTTTTTCCACACTAATACAAGTGCAAAAGTGGTTCCCTGCACCAACACAAGTGCGAAAAGTGGTTTTTCAACACGAACACAAGTGCGAAAAGTGGTTTTTCAACACTAGCACAAGTGCGAAAAGTGGTTTTTCACACTAATACAAGTGCAAAAGTGGTTTCCTGCACCAACACAAGTGCGAAAAGTGGTTTTTCAACACTAACACAAGTGCGAAAAGTGGTTTTTCAACACTATCACAAGTGCAAAAAGTGTTTTTTCCACACTAATACAAGTGCAAAAGTGGTTTCCTGCACCAACACAAGTGCGAAAAGTGGTTTTTCAACACTAACACAAGTGCGAAAAGTGGTTTTTCAACACTATCACAAGTGCAAAAAGTGGTTTTTCAACACTAACACAAGTGCGAAAAGTGTTTTTTCCACACTAATACAAGTGCAAAAGTGGTTTCCTGCACCAACACAAGTGCGAAAAGTGGTTTTTCAACACTATCACAAGTGCAAAAAGTGTTTTTTCCACACTAATACAAGTGCAAAAGTGGTTTCCTGCACCAACACAAGTGCGAAAAGTGGTTTTTCAACACTAACACAAGTGCGAAAAGTGGTTTTTCAACACTAACACAAGTGCAAAAAGTGTTTTTTCCACACTAATACAAGTGCAAAAGTGGTGTCCTGCACCAACACAAGTGCGAAAAGTGGTTTTGCAACACTAACACAAGTGCGAAAAGTACTTTTTCAACACTAACACAAGTGAGAAAAGTGTTTTTTCCACACTAATACAAGTGCAAAAGTGGTTTCCTGCACCAACACAAGTGCGAAAAGTGGTTTTTCAACACTAACACAAGTGCGAAAAGTGTTTTTTCCACACTAATACAAGTGCAAAAGTGGTTTCCTGCACCAACACAAGTGTGAAAAGTGGTTTTTCAACACTAACACAAGTGCGAAAAGTGGTTTTTCAACACTAACACAAGTGCAAAAAGTGGTTTTTCAACACTATCACAAGTGTAAAAAGTGTTTTTCCACACTAATACAAGTGCAAAAGTGGTTTCCTGCACCAACACAAGTGCGAAAAGTGGTTTTTCAACACTAACACAAGTGCGAAAAGTGGTTTTTCAACACTAACACAAGTGTGAAAAGTGGTTTTTCTACACTAATACAAGTGCAAAAGTGGTTTCCTGCACCAACACAAGTGCGAAAAGTGGTTTTTTAACACTAACAGAAGTGCGAAAAGTGGTTTTTCAACACTAACACAAGTGCGAAAGTGGTTTTTCAACACTAAGACAAGTGCGAAAAGTGGTTTTTCAACACTAACACAAGTGCAAAAAGTGGTTTTTCCACACTTATACAAGTGCAAAAGTGGTTTCCTGCACCAACACAAGTGCGAAAAGTGGTTTTTCAACACTAACACAAGTGCGAAAAGTGGTTTTTCAACACTATCACAAGTGCAAAAAGTGTTTTTTCCACACTAATACAAGTGCAAAAGTGGTTTCCTGCACCAACACAAGTGCGAAAAGTGGTTTTTCAACACTAACACAAGTGCGAAAAGTGGTTTTTCAACACTAACACAAGTGCGAAAAGTGGTTTTTCAACACTATCACAAGTGCAAAAAGTGTTTTTTCTAAACCAATACAAGTGCAAAAGTGGTTTCCTGCAATAACACGAGTGCGAAAAGTGGTTTTTCAACACTAACACAAGTGCGAAAAGTGGTTTTTCAACATGAACACAAGTGCGAAAAGTGGTTTTTCAACATGAACACAAGTGCGAAAAGTGGTTTTTCCACACTAATACAAGTGCAAAAGTGGTTTCCTGCACCAACACGAGTGCGAAAAGTGGTTTTTCAGCACTAACACAAGTGCGAAAAGTGGTTTTTCAACATGAACACAAGTGCGAAAAGTGGTTTTGCAACACTAACACAAGTGCGAAAAGTACTTTTTCAACACTAACACAAGTGAGAAAAGTGTTTTTTCCACACTAATACAAGTGCAAAAGTGGTTTCCTGCACCAACACAAGTGCGAAAAGTGGTTTTTCAACACTAACACAAGTGCGAAAAGTGTTTTTTCCACACTAATACAAGTGCAAAAGTGGTTTCCTGCACCAACACAAGTGTGAAAAGTGGTTTTTCAACACTAACACAAGTGCGAAAAGTGGTTTTTCAACACTAACACAAGTGCAAAAAGTGGTTTTTCAACACTATCACAAGTGCAAAAAGTGCTTTTTTCCACACTAATACAAGTGCAAAAGTGGTTTCCTGCACCAACACAAGTGCGAAAAGTGGTTTTTCAACACTAACACAAGTGCGAAAAGTGGTTTTTCAACACTAACACAAGTGTGAAAAGTGGTTTTTCTACACTAATACAAGTGCGAAAAGTGTTTTTTCCACACTAATACAAGTGCAAAAGTGGTTTCCTGCACCAACACAAGTGTGAAAAGTGGTTTTTCAACACTAACACAAGTGCGAAAAGTGGTTTTTCAACACTAACACAAGTGCAAAAAGTGGTTTTTCAACACTATCACAAGTGCAAAAAGTGCTTTTTTCCACACTAATACAAGTGCAAAAGTGGTTTCCTGCACCAACACAAGTGCGAAAAGTGGTTTTTCAACACTAACACAAGTGCGAAAAGTGGTTTTTCAACACTAACACAAGTGTGAAAAGTGGTTTTTCTACACTAATACAAGTGCAAAAGTGCTTTCCTGCACCAACACAAGTGCGAAAAGTGGTTTTTGAACACTAACAGAAGTGCGAAAAGTGGTTTTTGAACACTAACACAAGTGCGAAAAGTGGTTTTTCAACACTAACACAAGTGCAAAAAGTGGTTTTTCCACACTTATACAAGTGCAAAAGTGGTTTCCTGCACCAACACAAGTGCGAAAAGTGGTTTTTCAACACTAACACAAGTGCGAAAAGTGGTTTTTCAACACTATCACAAGTGCAAAAAGTGGTTTTTCCACACTAATACAAGTGCAAGAAGTGGTTTTTCCACACTAATACAAGTGCAAAAGTGGTTTCCTGCACCAACACAAGTGCGAAAAGTGGTTTTTCAACACCAACACAAGTGCGAAAAGTGGTTTTTCAACACTATCACAAGTGCAAAAAGTGGTTTTTCAACACTAACACAAGTGCGAAAAGTGTTTTTTCCACACTAATACAAGTGCAAAAGTGGTTTCCTGCACCAACACAAGTGCGAAAAGTGTTTTTTCAACACTAACACAAGTGCGAAAAGTGGTTTTTCAACACTATCACAAGTGCAAAAAGTGTTTTTTCTACACTAATACAAGTGCAAAAGTGGTTTCCTGCACCAACACAAGTGCGAAAAGTGGTTTTTCAGCACTAACACAAGTGCGAAAAGTGGTTTTTCAACACTAACACAAGTGCAAAAAGTGGTTTTTCCACACTAATACAAGTGCAAAAGTGGTTTCCTGCACCAACACGAGTGCGAAAAGTGGTTTTTCAACACTAACACAAGTGCGAAAAGTGGTTTTTCAACACTAACACAAGTGCGAAAAGTGGTTTTTCAACATGAACACAAGTGCGAAAAGTGGTTTTTCAACATGAACACAAGTGCGAAAAGTGGTTTTTCCACACTAATACAAGTGCAAAAGTGGTTTCCTGCACCAACACAAGTGCGAAAAGTGGTTTTTCAACACTAACACAAGTGCGAAAAGTGTTTTTTCCACACTAATACAAGTGCAAAAGTGGTTTCCTGCACCAACACAAGTGTGAAAAGTGGTTTTTCAACACTAACACAAGTGCGAAAAGTGGTTTTTAAACACTAACACAAGTGCAAAAAGTGGTTTTTCAACACTATCTCAAGTGCAAAAAGTGTTTTTTCCACACTAATACAAGTGCAAAAGTGGTTTCTTGCACCAACACAAGTGCGAAAAGTGCTTTTTCAACACTAACACAAGTGCGAAAAGTGGTTTTTCAATACTAACACAAGGGCGAAAAGTGGTTTTTCAACACTATCACAAGTGCAAAAAGTGTTTTTTCCACACTAATACAAGTGCAAAAGTGGTTCCCTGCACCAACACAAGTGCGAAAAGTGGTTTTTCAACACGAACACAAGTGCGAAAAGTGGTTTTTCAACACTAACACAAGTGCGAAAAGTGGTTTTTCACACTAATACAAGTGCAAAAGTGGTTTTTCAACACTATCACAAGTGCAAAAAGTGTTTTTTCCACACTAATACAAGTGCAAAAGTGGTTTCCTGCACCAACACAAGTGCGAAAAGTGGTTTTTCAACACTAACACAAGTGCAAAAAGTGGTTTTTCAACACTAACACAAGTGCGAAAAGTGGTTTTTCAACACTAACACAAGTGCGAAAAGTGGTTTTTCAACACTATCACAAGTGCAAAAAGTGTTTTTTCCACACTAATACAAGTGCAAAAGTGGTTTCCTGCAACAACACAAGTGCGAAAAGTGGTTTTTCAATACTATCACAAGTGCAAAAAGTGTTTTTTCCACACTAATACAAGTGCAAAAGTGTTTTCAGGCACCAACACAAGTGCGAAAAGTGGTTTTTCAACACTAACACAAGTGCGAAAAGTGGTTTTTCAACACTAACACAAGTGCGAAAAGTGGTTTTTCAACACTAACACAAGTGCGAAAAGTGGTTTTTCAACACTAACACAAGTGCGAAAAGTGGTTTTTCAACACTATCACAAGTGCAAAAAGTGTTTTTTCCACACTAATACAAGTGCAAAAGTGGTTTCCTGCAACAACACAAGTGCGAAAAGTGGTTTTTCAACACTAACACAAGTGCGAAAAGTGGTTTTTCAACACTAACACAAGTGCGAAAAGTGGTTTTTCCAAACTAATACAAGTGCAAAAGTGGTTTCCTGCACCAACACAAGTGCGAAAAGTGGTTTTTCAACACTAACACAAGTGCAAAAAGTGTTTTTTCCACACTAATACAAGTGCAAATGTGGTTTCCTGCACCAACACAAGTGCGAAAAGTGGTTTTTCAACACTAACACAAGTGCGAAAAGTGGTTTTTCAACACTACCACAAGTGCAAAAAGTGGTTTTTCCACACTAATACAAGTGCAAAAGTGGTTTCCTGCACCAACACGAGTGCGAAAAGTGGTTTTTCAACACTAACACAAGTGCGAAAAGTGGTTTTTCAACATGAACACAAGTGCGAAAAGTAGTTTTTCAACATGAACACAAGTGCGAAAAGTGGTTTTCCACACTAATACAAGTGCAAAAGTGGTTTCCTGCACCAACACAAGTGCGAAAAGTGGTTTTTCAACACTAACACAAGTGCGAAAAGTGGTTTTTCAACACTAACACAAGGGCGAAAAGTGGTTTTTCAACACTATCACAAGTGCAAATAGTGTTTTTCCCACACTAATACAAGTGCAAAAGTGGTTCCCTGAACCAACTCAAGTGCGAAAAGTGGTTTTTCAACACTAACACAAGTGCGAAAAGTGGTTTTTCAACACTATCACAAGTGCAAAAAGTGTTTTTTCCACACTAATACAAGTGCAAAAGTGGTTTCCTGCACCAACACAAGTGCGAAAAGTGGTTTTACAACACTAACACAAGTGCAAAAAGTGGTTTTTCAATACTAACACAAGGGCGAAAAGTGGTTTTTCAACACTATCACAAGTGCAAAAAGTGTTTTTTCCACACTAATACAAGTGCAAAAGTGGTTCCCTGCACCAACACAAGTGCGAAAAGTGGTTTTTCAACACGAACACAAGCGCGAAAAGTGGTTTTTCAACACTAACACAAGTGCGAAAAGTGGTTTTTCACACTAATACAAGTGCAAAAGTGGTTTTTCAACACTATCACAAGTGCAAAAAGTGTTTTTTCCACACTAATACAAGTGCAAAAGTGGTTTCCTGCACCAACACAAGTGCGAAAAGTGGTTTTTCAACACTAACACAAGTGCAATAAGTGGTTTTTCAACACTAACACAAGTGCGAAAAGTGGTTTTTCAACACTAACACAAGTGCGAAAAGTGGTTTTTCAACACTATCACAAGTGCAAAAAGTGTTTTTCCCACACTAATACAAGTCAAAAGTGGTTTCCTGCAACAACACAAGTGCGAAAAGTGGTTTTTCAACACTAACACAAGTGCGAAAAGTGGTTTTTCAACACTAACACAAGTGCGAAAAGTGGTTTTTCCAAACTAATACAAGTGCAAAAGTGGTTTCCTGCACCAACACAAGTGCGAAAAGTGGTTTTTCAACACTAACACAAGTGCGAAAAGTGGTTTTTCAACACTAACACAAGTGCGAAAAGTGGTTTTTCCAAACTAATACAAGTGCAAAAGTGGTTTCCTGCACCAACACAAGTGCGAAAAGTGGTTTTTCAACACTATCACAAGTGCAAAAAGTGTTTTTTCCACACGAATACAAGTGCAAAAGTGGTTTCCTGCACCAACACAAGTGCGAAAAGTGGTTTTTCAACACTAACACAAGTGCGAAAAGTGGTTTTTCAACATGAACACAAGTGCGAAAAGTGGTTTTTCAACATGAACACAAGTGCAAAAAGTGGTTTTTCCACACTAATACAAGTGCAAAAGTGGTTTCCTGCACCAACACAAGTGCGAAAAGTGGTTTTTCAACACTAACACAAGTGCGAAAAGTGGTTTTTCAACACTAACACAAGGGCGAAAAGTGGTTTTTCAACACTATCACAAGTGCAAAAAGTGTTTTTTCCACACTAATACAAGTGCAAAAGTGGTTCCCTGCACCAACACAAGTGCGAAAAGTGGTTTTTCAACACTAACACAAGTGCGAAAAGTGGTTTTTCAACACTATCACAAGTGCAAAAAGTGTTTTTTCCACACTAATACAAGTGCAAAAGTGGTTTCCTGCACCAACACAAGTGCGAAAAGTGGTTTTTCAACACTAACACAAGTGCGAAAAGTGTTTTTTCCACACTAATACAAGTGCAAAAGTGGTTTCCTGCACCAACACAAGTGTGAAAAGTGGTTTTTCAACACTAACACAAGTGCGAAAAGTGGTTTTTCAACACTAACACAAGTGCAAAAAGTGGTTTTTCAACACTATCACAAGTGCAAAAAGTGCTTTTTTCCACACTAATACAAGTGCAAAAGTGGTTTCCTGCACCAACACAAGTGCGAAAAGTGGTTTTTCAACACTAACACAAGTGCGAAAAGTGGTTTTTCAACACTAACACAAGTGTGAAAAGTGGTTTTTCTACACTAATACAAGTGCAAAAGTGCTTTCCTGCACCAACACAAGTGCGAAAAGTGGTTTTTGAACACTAACAGAAGTGCGAAAAGTGGTTTTTCAACACTAACACAAGTGCGAAAAGTGGTTTTTCAACACTAACACAAGTGCAAAAAGTGGTTTTTCCACACTTATACAAGTGCAAAAGTGGTTTCCTGCACCAACACAAGTGCGAAAAGTGGTTTTTCAACACTAACACAAGTGCGAAAAGTGGTTTTTCAACACTATCACAAGTGCAAAAAGTGGTTTTTCCACACTAATACAAGTGCAAGAAGTGGTTTTTCCACACTAATACAAGTGCAAAAGTGGTTTCCTGCACCAACACAAGTGCGAAAAGTGGTTTTTCAACACTAACACAAGTGCGAAAAGTGGTTTTTCAACACTATCACAAGTGCAAAAAGTGGTTTTTCAACACTAACACAAGTGCGAAAAGTGTTTTTTCCACACTAATACAAGTGCAAAAGTGGTTTCCTGCACCAACACAAGTGCGAAAAGTGTTTTTTCAACACTAACACAAGTGCGAAAAGTGGTTTTTCAACACTATCACAAGTGCAAAAAGTGTTTTTTCTACACTAATACAAGTGCAAAAGTGGTTTCCTGCACCAACACAAGTGCGAAAAGTGGTTTTTCAACACTAACACAAGTGCGAAAAGTGGTTTTTCAACACTAACACAAGTGCAAAAAGTGGTTTTTCCACACGAATACAAGTGCAAAAGTGGTTTCCTGCACCAACACGAGTGCGAAAAGTGGTTTTTCAACACTAACACAAGTGCGAAAAGTGGTTTTTCAACACTAACACAAGTGCGAAAAGTGGTTTTTCAACATGAACACAAGTGCGAAAAGTGGTTTTTCAACATGAACACAAGTGCGAAAAGTGGTTTTTCCACACTAATACAAGTGCAAAAGTGGTTTCCTGCACCAACACAAGTGCGAAAAGTGGTTTTTCAACACTAACACAAGTGCGAAAAGTGTTTTTTCCACACTAATACAAGTGCAAAAGTGGTTTCCTGCACCAACACAAGTGTGAAAAGTGGTTTTTCAACACTAACACAAGTGCGAAAAGTGGTTTTTCAACACTAACACAAGTGCAAAAAGTGGTTTTTCAACACTATCTCAAGTGCAAAAAGTGTTTTTTCCACACTAATACAAGTGCAAAAGTGGTTTCTTGCACCAACACAAGTGCGAAAAGTGCTTTTTCAACACTAACACAAGTGCGAAAAGTGGTTTTTCAATACTAACACAAGGGCGAAAAGTGGTTTTTCAACACTATCACATGTGCAAAAAGTGTTTTTTCCACACTAATACAAGTGCAAAAGTGGTTCCCTGCACCAACACAAGTGCGAAAAGTGGTTTTTCAACACGAACACAAGTGCGAAAAGTGGTTTTTCAACACTAACACAAGTGCGAAAAGTGGTTTTTCACACTAATACAAGTGCAAAAGTGGTTTTTCAACACTATCACAAGTGGAAAAAGTGTTTTTTCCACACTAATACAAGTGCAAAAGTGGTTTCCTGCACCAACACAAGTGCGAAAAGTGGTTTTTCAACACTAACACAAGTGCAAAAAGTGGTTTTTCAACACTAACACAAGTGCGAAAAGTGGTTTTTCAACACTAACACAAGTGCGAAAAGTGGTTTTTCAACACTATCACAAGTGCAAAAAGTGTTTTTTCCACACTAATACAAGTGCAAAAGTGGTTTCCTGCAACAACACAAGTGCGAAAAGTGGTTTTTCAATACTATCACAAGTGCAAAAAGTGTTTTTTCCACACTAATACAAGTGCAAAAGTGTTTTCAGGCACCAACACAAGTGCAAAAAGTGCTTTTTTCCACACTAATACAAGTGCAAAAGTGGTTTCCTGCACCAACACAAGTGCGAAAAGTGGTTTTTCAACACTAACACAAGTGCGAAAAGTGGTTTTTCAACACTAACACAAGTGTGAAAAGTGGTTTTTCTACACTAATACAAGTGCAAAAGTGCTTTCCTGCACCAACACAAGTGCGAAAAGTGGTTTTTGAACACTAACAGAAGTGCGAAAAGTGGTTTTTCAACACTAACACAAGTGCGAAAAGTGGTTTTTCAACACTAACACAAGTGCAAAAAGTGGTTTTTCCACACTTATACAAGTGCAAAAGTGGTTTCCTGCACCAACACAAGTGCGAAAAGTGGTTTTTCAACACTAACACAAGTGCGAAAAGTGGTTTTTCAACACTATCACAAGTGCAAAAAGTGGTTTTTCCACACTAATACAAGTGCAAGAAGTGGTTTTTCCACACTAATACAAGTGCAAAAGTGGTTTCCTGCACCAACACAAGTGCGAAAAGTGGTTTTCCAACACCAACACAAGTGCGAAAAGTGGTTTTTCAACACTATCACAAGTGCAAAAAGTGGTTTTTCAACACTAACACAAGTGCGAAAAGTGTTTTTTCCACACTAATACAAGTGCAAAAGTGGTTTCCTGCACCAACACAAGTGCGAAAAGTGTTTTTTCAACACTAACACAAGTACGAAAAGTGGTTTTTCAACACTATCACAAGTGCAAAAAGTGTTTTTTCTACACTAATACAAGTGCAAAAGTGGTTTCCTGCACCAACACAAGTGCGAAAAGTGGTTTTTCAACACTAACACAAGTGCGAAAAGTGGTTTTTCAACACTAACACAAGTGCAAAAAGTGGTTTTTCCACACTAATACAAGTGCAAAAGTGGTTTCCTGCACCAACACGAGTGCGAAAAGTGGTTTTTCAACACTAACACAAGTGCGAAAAGTGGTTTTTCAACACTAACACAAGTGCGAAAAGTGGTTTTTCAACATGAACACAAGTGCGAAAAGTGGTTTTTCAACATGAACACAAGTGCGAAAAGTGGTTTTTCCACACTAATACAAGTGCAAAAGTGGTTTCCTGCACCAACACAAGTGCGAAAAGTGGTTTTTCAACACTAACACAAGTGCGAAAAGTGTTTTTTCCACACTAATACAAGTGCAAAAGTGGTTTCCTGCACCAACACAAGTGTGAAAAGTGGTTTTTCAACACTAACACAAGTGCGAAAAGTGGTTTTTCAACACTAACACAAGTGCAAAAAGTGGTTTTTCAACACTATCTCAAGTGCAAAAAGTGTTTTTTCCACACTAATACAAGTGCAAAAGTGGTTTCTTGCACCAACACAAGTGCGAAAAGTGCTTCTTCAACACTAACACAAGTGCGAAAAGTGGTTTTTCAATACTAACACAAGGGCGAAAAGTGGTTTTTCAACACTATCACAAGTGCAAAAAGTGTTTTTTCCACACTAATACAAGTGCAAAAGTGGTTCCCTGCACCAACACAAGTGCGAAAAGTGGTTTTTCAACACGAACACAAGTGCGAAAAGTGGTTTTTCAACACTAACACAAGTGCGAAAAGTGGTTTTTCACACTAATACAAGTGCAAAAGTGGTTTTTCAACACTATCACAAGTGCAAAAAGTGTTTTTTCCACACTAATACAAGTGCCAAAGTGGTTTCCTGCACCAACACAAGTGCGAAAAGTGGTTTTTCAACACTAACACAAGTGCAAAAAGTGGTTTTTCAACACTAACACAAGTGCGAAAAGTGGTTTTTCAACACTAACACAAGTGCGAAAAGTGGTTTTTCAACACTATCACAAGTGCAAAAAGTGTTTTTTCCACACTAATACAAGTACAAAAGTGGTTTCCTGCAACAACACAAGTGCGAAAAGTGGTTTTTCAATACTATCACAAGTGCAAAAAGTGTTTTTTCCACACTAATACAAGTGCAAAAGTGTTTTCATGCACCAACACAAGTGCGAAAAGTGGTTTTTCAACACTAACACAAGTGCGAAAAGTGGTTTTTCAACACTAACACAAGTGCGAAAAGTGGTTTTTCAACACTAACACAAGTGCGAAAAGTGGTTTTTCAACACTAACACAAGTGCGAAAAGTGGTTTTTCAACACTATCACAAGTGCAAAAAGTGTTTTTTCCACACTAATACAAGTGCAAAAGTGGTTTCCTGCAACAACACAAGTGCGAAAAGTGGTTTTTCAACACTAACACAAGTGCGAAAAGTGGTTTTTCAACACTAACACAAGTGCGAAAAGTGGTTTTTCCAAACTAATACAAGTGCAAAAGTGGTTTCCTGCACCAACACAAGTGCGAAAAGTGGTTTTTCAACACTAACACAAGTGCAAAAAGTGTTTTTTCCACACTAATACAAGTGCAAATGTGGTTTCCTGCACCAACACAAGTGCGAAAAGTGGTTTTTCAACACTAACACAAGTGCAAAAAGTGGTTTTTCAACACTACCACAAGTGCAAAAAGTGGTTTTTCCACACTAATACAAGTGCAAAAGTGGTTTCCTGCACCAACACGAGTGCGAAAAGTGGTTTTTCAACACTAACACAAGTGCGAAAAGTGGTTTTTCAACATGAACACAAGTGCGAAAAGTGGTTTTTCAACATGAACACAAGTGCGAAAAGTGGTTTTCCACACTAATACAAGTGCAAAAGTGGTTTCCTGCACCAACACAAGTGCGAAAAGTGGTTTTTCAACACTAACACAAGTGCGAAAAGTGGTTTTTCAACACTAACACAAGGGCGAAAAGTGGTTTTTCAACACTATCACAAGTGCAAAAAGTGTTTTTCCCACACTAATACAAGTGCAAAAGTGGTTCCCTGAACCAACTCAAGTGCGAAAAGTGGTTTTTCAACACTAACACAAGTGCGAAAAGTGGTTTTTCAACACTATCACAAGTGCAAAAAGTGTTTTTTCCACACTAATACAAGTGCAAAAGTGGTTTCCTGCACCAACACAAGTGCGAAAAGTGGTTTTACAACACTAACACAAGTGCAAAAAGTGGTTTTTCTATACTAACACAAGGGCGAAAAGTCGTTTTTCAACACTATCACAAGTGCAAAAAGTGTTTTTTCCACACTAATACAAGTGCAAAAGTGGTTCCCTGCACCAACACAAGTGCGAAAAGTGGTTTTTCAACACGAACACAAGCGCGAAAAGTGGTTTTTCAACACTAACACAAGTGCGAAAAGTGGTTTTTCACACTAATACAAGTGCAAAAGTGGTTTTTCAACACTATCACAAGTGCAAAAAGTGTTTTTTCCACACTAATACAAGTGCAAAAGTGGTTTCCTGCACCAACACAAGTGCGAAAAGTGGTTTTTCAACACTAACACAAGTGCAATAAGTGGTTTTTCAACACTAACACAAGTGCGAAAAGTGGTTTTTCAACACTAACACAAGTGCGAAAAGTGGTTTTTCAACACTATCACAAGTGCAAAAAGTGTTTTTCCCACACTAATACAAGTCAAAAGTGGTTTCCTGCAACAACACAAGTGCGAAAAGTGGTTTTTCAACACTAACACAAGTGCGAAAAGTGGTTTTTCAACACTAACACAAGTGCGAAAAGTGGTTTTTCCAAACTAATACAAGTGCAAAAGTGGTTTCCTGCACCAACACAAGTGCGAAAAGTGGTTTTTCAACACTAACACAAGTGCGAAAAGTGGTTTTTCAACACTAACACAAGTGCGAAAAGTGGTTTTTCCAAACTAATACAAGTGCAAAAGTGGTTTCCTGCACCAACACAAGTGCGAAAAGTGGTTTTTCAACACTATCACAAGTGCAAAAAGTGTTTTTTCCACACTAATACAAGTGCAAAAGTGGTTTCCTGCACCAACACAAGTGCGAAAAGTGGTTTTTCAACACTAACACAAGTGCGAAAAGTGGTTTTTCAACATGAACACAAGTGCGAAAAGTGGTTTTTCAACATGAACACAAGTGCAAAAAGTGGTTTTTCCACACTAATACAAGTGCAAAAGTGGTTTCCTGCACCAACACAAGTGCGAAAAGTGGTTTTTCAACACTAACACAAGTGCGAAAAGTGGTTTTTCAACACTAACACAAGGGCGAAAAGTGGTTTTTCAACACTATCACAAGTGCAAAAAGTGTTTTTTCCACACTAATACAAGTGCAAAAGTGGTTCCCTGCACCAACACAAGTGCGAAAAGTGGTTTTTCAACACTAACACAAGTGCGAAAAGTGGTTTTTCAACACTAATACAAGTGCAAAAGTGGTTTCCTGCACCAACACAAGTGCGAAAAGTGGTTTTTCAACACTAACACAAGTGCGAAAAGTGTTTTTTCCACACTAATACAAGTGCAAAAGTGGTTTCCTGCACCAACACAAGTGTGAAAAGTGGTTTTTCAACACTAACACAAGTGCGAAAAGTGGTTTTTCAACACTAACACAAGTGCAAAAAGTGGTTTTTCAACACTATCACAAGTGCAAAAAGTGCTTTTTTCCACACTAATACAAGTGCAAAAGTGGTTTCCTGCACCAACACAAGTGCGAAAAGTGGTTTTTCAACACTAACACAAGTGCGAAAAGTGGTTTTTCAACACTAACACAAGTGTGAAAAGTGGTTTTTCTACACTAATACAAGTGCAAAAGTGCTTTCCTGCACCAACACAAGTGCGAAAAGTGGTTTTTGAACACTAACAGAAGTGCGAAAAGTGGTTTTTCAACACTAACACAAGTGCGAAAAGTGGTTTTTCAACACTAACACAAGTGCAAAAAGTGGTTTTTCCACACTTATACAAGTGCAAAAGTGGTTTCCTGCACCAACACAAGTGCGAAAAGTGGTTTTTCAACACTAACACAAGTGCGAAAAGTGGTTTTTCAACACTATCACAAGTGCAAAAAGTGGTTTTTCCACACTAATACAAGTGCAAGAAGTGGTTTTTCCACACTAATACAAGTGCAAAAGTGGTTTCCTGCACCAACACAAGTGCGAAAAGTGGTTTTTCAACACTAACACAAGTGCGAAAAGTGGTTTTTCAACACTATCACAAGTGCAAAAAGTGGTTTTTCAACACTAACACAAGTGCGAAAAGTGTTTTTTCCACACTAATACAAGTGCAAAAGTGGTTTCCTGCACCAACACAAGTGCGAAAAGTGTTTTTTCAACACTAACACAAGTGCGAAAAGTGGTTTTTCAACACTATCACAAGTGCAAAAAGTGTTTTTTCTACACTAATACAAGTGCAAAAGTGGTTTCCTGCACCAACACAAGTGCGAAAAGTGGTTTTTCAACACTAACACAAGTGCGAAAAGTGGTTTTTCAACACTAACACAAGTGCAAAAAGTGGTTTTTCCACACGAATACAAGTGCAAAAGTGGTTTCCTGCACCAACACGAGTGCGAAAAGTGGTTTTTCAACACTAACACAAGTGCGAAAAGTGGTTTTTCAACACTAACACAAGTGCGAAAAGTGGTTTTTCAACATGAACACAAGTGCGAAAAGTGGTTTTTCAACATGAACACAAGTGCGAAAAGTGGTTTTTCCACACTAATACAAGTGCAAAAGTGGTTTCCTGCACCAACACAAGTGCGAAAAGTGGTTTTTCAACACTAACACAAGTGCGAAAAGTGTTTTTTCCACACTAATACAAGTGCAAAAGTGGTTTCCTGCACCAACACAAGTGTGAAAAGTGGTTTTTCAACACTAACACAAGTGCGAAAAGTGGTTTTTCAACACTAACACAAGTGCAAAAAGTGGTTTTTCAACACTAACTCAAGTGCAAAAAGTGTTTTTTCCACACTAATACAAGTGCAAAAGTGGTTTCTTGCACCAACACAAGTGCGAAAAGTGCTTTTTCAACACTAACACAAGTGCGAAAAGTGGTTTTTCAATACTAACACAAGGGCGAAAAGTGGTTTTTCAACACTATCACAAGTGCAAAAAGTGTTTTTTCCACACTAATACAAGTGCAAAAGTGGTTCCCTGCACCAACACAAGTGCGAAAAGTGGTTTTTCAACACGAACACAAGTGCGAAAAGTGGTTTTTCAACACTAACACAAGTGCGAAAAGTGGTTTTTCACACTAATACAAGTACAAAAGTGGTTTTTCAACACTATCACAAGTGCAAAAAGTGTTTTTTCCACACTAATACAAGTGCAAAAGTGGTTTCCTGCACCAACACAAGTGCGAAAAGTGGTTTTTCAACACTAACACAAGTGCAAAAAGTGGTTTTTCAACACTAACACAAGTGCGAAAAGTGGTTTTTCAACACTAACACAAGTGCGAAAAGTGGTTTTTCAACACTATCACAAGTGCAAAAAGTGGTTTTTCAACACTATCACAAGTGCAAAAAGTGTTTTTTCCACACTAATACAAGTGCAAAAGTGGTTTCCTGCAACAACACAAGTGCGAAAAGTGGTTTTTCAACACTAACACAAGTGCGAAAAGTGGTTTTTCAACACTAACACAAGTGCGAAAAGTGGTTTTTCAACACTAACACAAGTGCGAAAAGTGGTTTTTCAACACTAACACAAGTGCGAAAAGTGGTTTTTCAACACTATCACAAGTGCAAAAAGTGTTTTTTCCACACTAATACAAGTGCAAAAGTGGTTTCCTGCAACAACACAAGTGCGAAAAGTGGTTTTTCAACACTAACACAAGTGCGAAAAGTGGTTTTTCAACACTAACACAAGTGCGAAAAGTGGTTTTTCCAAACTAATACAAGTGCAAAAGTGGTTTCCTGCACCAACACAAGTGCGAAAAGTGGTTTTTCAACACTAACACAAGTGCAAAAAGTGTTTTTTCCACACTAATACAAGTGCAAATGTGGTTTCCTGCACCAACACAAGTGCGAAAAGTGGTTTTTCAACACTAACACAAGTGCGAAAAGTGGTTTTTCAACACTACCACAAGTGCAAAAAGTGGTTTTTCCACACTAATACAAATGCAAAAGTGGTTTCCTGCACCAACACGAGTGCGAAAAGTGGTTTTTCAACACTAACACAAGTGCGAAAAGTGGTTTTTCAACATGAACACAAGTGCGAAAAGTGGTTTTTCAACATGAACACAAGTGCGAAAAGTGGTTTTCCACACTAATACAAGTGCAAAAGTGGTTTCCTGCACCAACACAAGTGCGAAAAGTGGTTTTTCAACACTAACACAAGTGCGAAAAGTGGTTTTTCAACACTAACACAAGGGCGAAAAGTGGTTTTTCAACACTATCACAAGTGCAAAAAGTGTTTTTCCCACACTAATACAAGTGCAAAAGTGGTTCCCTGCACCAACTCAAGTGCGAAAAGTGGTTTTTCAACACTAACACAAGTGCGAAAAGTGGTTTTTCAACACTATCACAAGTGCAAAAAGTGTTTTTTCCACACTAATACAAGTGCAAAAGTGGTTTCCTGCACCAACACAAGTGCGAAAAGTGGTTTTACAACACTAACACAAGTGCAAAAAGTGGTTTTTCAATACTAACACAAGGGCGAAAAGTGGTTTTTCAACACTATCACAAGTGCAAAAAGTGTTTTTTTCCACACTAATACAAGTGCAAAAGTGGTTCCCTGCACCAACACAAGTGCGAAAAGTGGTTTTTCAACACGAACACAAGCGCGAAAAGTGGTTTTTCAACACTAACACAAGTGCGAAAAGTGGTTTTTCACACTAATACAAGTGCAAAAGTGGTTTTTCAACACTATCACAAGTGCAAAAAGTGTTTTTTTCCACACTAATACAAGTGCAAAAGTGGTTTCCTGCACCAACACAAGTGCGAAAAGTGGTTTTTCAACACTAACACAAGTGCAATAAGTGGTTTTTCAACACTAACACAAGTGCGAAAAGTGGTTTTTCAACACTAACACAAGTGCGAAAAGTGGTTTTTCAACACTATCACAAGTGCAAAAAGTGTTTTTCCCACACTAATACAAGTCAAAAGTGGTTTCCTGCAACAACACAAGTGCGAAAAGTGGTTTTTCAACACTAACACAAGTGCGAAAAGTGGTTTTTCAACACTAACACAAGTGCGAAAAGTGGTTTTTCCAAACTAATACAAGTGCAAAAGTGGTTTCCTGCACCAACACAAGTGCGAAAAGTGGTTTTTCAACACTAACACAAGTGCGAAAAGTGGTTTTTCAACACTAACACAAGTGCGAAAAGTGGTTTTTCCAAACTAATACAAGTGCAAAAGTGGTTTCCTGCACCAACACAAGTGCGAAAAGTGGTTTTTCAACACTATTACAAGTGCAAAAAGTGTTTTTTCCACACTAATACAAGTGCAAAAGTGGTTTTCCTGCACCAACACAAGTGCGAAAAGTGGTTTTTCAACACTAACACAAGTGCGAAAAGTGGTTTTTCAACATGAACACAAGTGCGAAAAGTGGTTTTTCAACATGAACACAAGTGCAAAAAGTGGTTTTTCCACACTAATACAAGTGCAAAAGTGGTTTCCTGCACCAACACAAGTGCGAAAAGTGGTTTTTCAACACTAACACAAGTGCGAAAAGTGGTTTTTCAACACTAACACAAGGGCGAAAAGTGGTTTTTCAACACTATCACAAGTGCAAAAAGTGTTTTTTCCACACTAATACAAGTGCAAAAGTGGTTCCCTGCACCAACACAAGTGCGAAAAGTGGTTTTTCAACACTAACACAAGTGCGAAAAGTGGTTTTTCAACACTATCACAAGTGCAAAAAGTGTTTTTTCCACACTAATACAAGTGCAAAAGTGGTTTCCTGCACCAACACAAGTGCGAAAAGTGGTTTTTCAACACTAACACAAGTGCGAAAAGTGGTTTTTCAATACTAACACAAGGGCGAAAAGTGGTTTTTCAACACTATCACAAGTGCAAAAAGTGTTTTTTCCACACTAATACAAGTGCAAAAGTGGTTCCCTGCACCAACACAAGTGCGAAAAGTGGTTTTTCAACACGAACACAAGTGCGAAAAATGGTTTTTCAACACTAACACAAGTGCGAAAAGTGGTTTTTCACACTAATACAAGTGCAAAAGTGGTTTCCTGCACCAACACAAGTGCGAAAAGTGGTTTTTCAACACTAACACAAGTGCGAAAAGTGGTTTTTCAACACTATCACAAGTGCAAAAAGTGTTTTTTCCACACTAATACAAGTGCAAAAGTGGTTTCCTGCACCAACACAAGTGCGAAAAGTGGTTTTTCAACACTAACACAAGTGCGAAAAGTGGTTTTTCAACACTATCACAAGTGCAAAAAGTGGTTTTTCAACACTAACACAAGTGCGAAAAGTGTTTTTTCCACACTAATACAAGTGCAAAAGTGGTTTCCTGCACCAACACAAGTGCGAAAAGTGGTTTTTTCAACACTATCACAAGTGCAAAAAGTGTTTTTTCCACACTAATACAAGTGCAAAAGTGGTTTCCTGCACCAACACAAGTGCGAAAAGTGGTTTTTCAACACTAACACAAGTGCGAAAAGTGGTTTTTCAACACTAACACAAGTGCAAAAAGTGTTTTTTTCCACACTAATACAAGTGCAAAAGTGGTATCCTGCACCAACACAAGTGCGAAAAGTGGTTTTGCAACACTAACACAAGTGCGAAAAGTACTTTTTCAACACTAACACAAGTGAGAAAAGTGTTTTTTCCACACTAATACAAGTGCAAAAGTGGTTTCCTGCACCAACACAAGTGCGAAAAGTGGTTTTTCAACACTAACACAAGTGCGAAAAGTGTTTTTTTCCACACTAATACAAGTGCAAAAGTGGTTTCCTGCACCAACACAAGTGTGAAAAGTGGTTTTTCAACACTAACACAAGTGCGAAAAGTGGTTTTTCAACACTAACACAAGTGCAAAAAGTGGTCTTTCAACACTATCACAAGTGCAAAAAGTGTTTTTTTCCACACTAATACAAGTGCAAAAGTGGTTTCCTGCACCAACACAAGTGCGAAAAGTGGTTTTTCAACACTAACACAAGTGCGAAAAGTGGTTTTTCAACACTAACACAAGTGTGAAAAGTGGATTTTCTACACTAATACAAGTGCAAAAGTGGTTTCCTGCACCAACACAAGTGCGAAAAGTGGTTTTTCAACACTAACAGAAGTGCGAAAAGTGGTTTTTCAACACTAACACAACTGCGAAAGTGGTTTTTCAACACTAACACAAGTGCGAAAAGTGGTTTTTCAACACTAACACAAGTGCAAAAAGTGGTTTTTCCACACTTATACAAGTGCAAAAGTGGTTTCCTGCACCAACACAAGTGCGAAAAGTGGTTTTTCAACACTAACACAAGTGCGAAAAGTGGTTTTTCAACACTATCACAAGTGCAAAAAGTGTTTTTTCCACACTAATACAAGTGCAAAAGTGGTTCCCTGCACCAACACAAGTGCGAAAAGTGGTTTTTCAACACTAACACAAGTGCGAAAAGTGGTTTTTCAACACTATCACAAGTGCAAAAAGTGTTTTTTCCACACTAATACAAGTGCAAAAGTGGTTTCCTGCACCAACACAAGTGCGAAAAGTGGTTTTTCAACACTAACACAAGTGCGAAAAGTGGTTTTTCAATACTAACACAAGGGCGAAAAGTGGTTTTTCAACACTATCACAAGTGCAAAAAGTGTTTTTTCCACACTAATACAAGTGCAAAAGTGGTTCCCTGCACCAACACAAGTGCGAAAAGTGGTTTTTCAACACGAACACAAGTGCGAAAAATGGTTTTTCAACACTAACACAAGTGCGAAAAGTGGTTTTTCACACTAATACAAGTGCAAAAGTGGTTTCCTGCACCAACACAAGTGCGAAAAGTGGTTTTTCAACACTAACACAAGTGCGAAAAGTGGTTTTTCAGCACTATCACAAGTGCAAAAAGTGTTTTTTCCACACTAATACAAGTGCAAAAGTGGTTTCCTGCACCAACACAAGTGCGAAAAGTGGTTTTTCAACACTAACACAAGTGCGAAAAGTGGTTTTTCAACACTATCACAAGTGCAAAAAGTGGTTTTTCAACACTAACACAAGTGCGAAAAGTGTTTTTTCCACACTAATACAAGTGCAAAAGTGGTTTCCTGCACCAACACAAGTGCGAAAAGTGGTTTTTCAACACTATCACAAGTGCAAAAAGTGTTTTTTCCACACTTATACAAGTGCAAAAGTGGTTTCCTGCACCAACACAAGTGCGAAAAGTGGTTTTTCAACACTAACACAAGTGCGAAAAGTGGTTTTTCAACACTAACACAAGTGCAAAAAGTGTTTTTTCCACACTAATACAAGTGCAAAAGTGGTATCCTGCACCAACACAAGTGCGAAAAGTGGTTTTGCAACACTAACACAAGTGCGAAAAGTACTTTTTCAACACTAACACAAGTGAGAAAAGTGTTTTTTCCACACTAATACAAGTGCAAAAGTGGTTTCCTGCACCAACACAAGTGCGAAAAGTGGTTTTTCAACACTAACACAAGTGCGAAAAGTGTTTTTTCCACACTAATACAAGTGCAAAAGTGGTTTCCTGCACCAACACAAGTGTGAAAAGTGGTTTTTCAACACTAACACAAGTGCGAAAAGTGGTTTTTCACAACTAACACAAGTGCAAAAAGTGGTCTTTCAACACTATCACAAGTGCAAAAAGTGTTTTTTCCACACTAATACAAGTGCAAAAGTGGTTTCCTGCACCAACACAAGTGCGAAAAGTGGTTTTTCAACACTAACACAAGTGCGAAAAGTGGTTTTTCAACACTAACACAAGTGTGAAAAGTGGATTTTCTACACTAATACAAGTGCAAAAGTGGTTTCCTGCACCAACACAAGTGCGAAAAGTGGTTTTTCAACACTAACAGAAGTGCGAAAAGTGGTTTTTCAACACTAACACAACTGCGAAAGTGGTTTTTCAACACTAACACAAGTGCGAAAAGTGGTTTTTCAACACTAACACAAGTGCAAAAAGTGGTTTTTTCCACACTTATACAAGTGCAAAAGTGGTTTCCTGCACCAACACAAGTGCGAAAAGTGGTTTTTCAACACTAACACAAGTGCGAAAAGTGGTTTTTCAACACTATCACAAGTGCAAAAAGTGTTTTTTCCACACTAATACAAGTGCAAAAGTGGTTTCCTGCACCAACACAAGTGCGAAAAGTGGTTTTTCAACACTAACACAAGTGCGAAAAGTGGTTTTTCAACACTATCACAAGTGCAAAAAGTGTTTTTTCTACACCAATACAAGTGCAAAAGTGGTTTCCTGCACCAACACGAGTGCGAAAAGTGGTTTTTCAACACTAACACAAGTGCGAAAAGTGGTTTTTCAACATGAACACAAGTGCGAAAAGTGGTTTTTCAACACTAACACAAGTGCGAAAAGTGGTTTTTCAACACTAACACAAGTGCAAAAAGTGTTTTTTCAACACTATCACAAGTGCAAAAAGTGTTTTTTCCACACAAATACAAGTGCAAAAGTGGTTTCCTGCACCAACACAAGTGCGAAAAGTGGTTTTTCAACACTAACACAAGTGCGAAAAGTGGTTTTTCAACACTAACACAAGTGTGAAAAGTGGTTTTTCTACACTAATACAAGTGCAAAAGTGGTTTCCTGCACCAACACAAGTGCGAAAAGTGGTTTTTCAACACTAACACAAGTGCGAAAAGTGGTTTTTCAACACTATCACAAGTGCAAAAAGTGGTTTCCTGCACCAACACAAGTGCGAAAAGTGGTTTTTCAACACTAACACAAGTGCAAAAAGTGGTTTTCCCACACTTATACAAGTGCAAAAGTGGTTTCCTGCACCAACACAAGTGCGAAAAGTGGTGTTTTTCAACACTAACACAAGTGCGAAAAGTGGTTTTTCAACACTATCACAAGTGCAAAAAGTGGTTTTTCCACACTAATACAAGTGCAAAAAGTGGTTTTTCCACACTAATACAAGTGCAAAAGTGGTTTCCTGCACCAACACAAGTGCGAAAAGTGGTTTTTCAACACTAACACAAGTGCGAAAAGTGGTTTTTCAACACAATCACAAGTGCAAAAAGTGGTTTTTCAACACTAACACAAGTGCGAAAAGCGTTTTTTCCACACTAATACAAGTGCAAAAGTGGTTTTCCTGCACCAACACAAGTGCGAAAAGTGTTTTTTCAACACTAACACAAGTGCGAAAAGTGGTTTTTCAACACTATCACAAGTGCAAAAAGTGTTTTTTCTACACTAATACAAGTGCAAAAGTGGTTTCCTGCACCAACACAAGTGCGAAAAGTGGTTTTTCAACACTAACACAAGTGCGAAAAGTGGTTTTTCAACACTAACACAAGTGCAAAAAGTGGTTTTTCCACACTAATACAAGTGCAAAAGTGGTTTCCTGCACCAACACGAGTGCGAAAAGTGGTTTTTCAACACTAACACAAGTGCGAAAAGTGGTTTTTCAACACTAACACAAGTGCGAAAAGTGGTTTTTCAACATGAACACAAGTGCGAAAAGTGGTTTTTCAACATGAACACAAGTGCGAAAAGTGGTTTTTCCACACTAATACAAGTGCAAAAGTGGTTTCCTGCACCAACACAAGTGCGAAAAGTGGTTTTTTCAACACTAACACAAGTGCGAAAAGTGTTTTTTCCACACTAATACAAGTGCAAAAGTGGTTTCCTGCACCAACACAAGTGTGAAAAGTGGTTTTTCAACACTAACACAAGTGCGAAAAGTGGTTTTTCAACACTAACACAAGTGCAAAAAGTGGTTTTTCAACACTATCTCAAGTGCAAAAAGTGTTTTTTCCACACTAATACAAGTGCAAAAGTGGTTTCCTGCACCAACACAAGTGCGAAAAGTGGTTTTTCAACACTAACACAAGTGCGAAAAGTGGTTTTTCAATACTAACACAAGGGCGAAAAGTGGTTTTTCAACACTATCACAAGTGCAAAAAGTGTTTTTTCCACACTAATACAAGTACAAAAGTGGTTCCCTGCACCAACACAAGTGAGAAAAGTGGTTTTTCAACACGAACACAAGTGCGAAAAAGTGGTTTTTCAACACTAACACAAGTGCGAAAAGTGGTTTTTCACACTAATACAAGTGCAAAAGTGGTTTTTCAACACTATCACAAGTGCAAAAAGTGTTTTTTCCACACTAATACCAGTGCAAAAGTGGTTTCCTGCACCAACACAAGTGCATAAAGTGGTTTTTCAACACTAACACAAGTGCAAAAAGTGGTTTTTTCAACACTAACACAAGTGCGAAAAGTGGTTTTTCAACACTAACACAAGTGCGAAAAGTGGTTTTTCAACACTATCACAAGTGCAAAAAGTGTTTTTTCCACACTAATACAAGTGCAAAAGTGGTTTCCTGCAACAACACAAGTGCGAAAAGTGGTTTTTCAACACTAACACAAGTGCGAAAAGTGGTTTTTCAACACTAACACAAGTGTGGTTTTTCCAAACTAATACAAGTGCAAAAGTGGTTTCCTGCACCAACACAAGTGCGAAAAGTGGTTTTTCAACACTAACACAAGTGCAAAAAGTGTTTTTTCCACACTAATACAAGTGCAAAAGTGGTTTCCTGCACCAACACAAGTGCGAAAAGTGGTTTTTCAACACTAACACAAGTGCGAAAAGTGGTTTTTCAACACTACCACAAGTGCAAAAAGTGGTTTTTCCACACTAATACAAGTGCAAAGGTGGTTTCCTGCACCAACACGAGTGCGAAAAGTGGTTTTTCAACACTAACACAAGTGCGAAAAGTGGTTTTTCAACATGAACACAAGTGCGAAAAGTGGTTTTTCAACATGAACACAAGTGCGAAAAGTGGTTTTCCACACTAATACGTGTGCAAAAGTGGTTTCCTGCACCAACACAAGTGCGAAAAGTGGTTTTTCAACACTAACACAAGTGCGAAAAGTGGTTTTTCAACACTAACACAAGGGCGAAAAGTGGTTTTTCAACACTATCACAAGAGCAAAAAGTGTTTTTCCCACACTAATACAAGTGCAAAAGTGGTTCCCTGCACCAACTCAAGTGCGAAAAGTGGTTTTTCAACACTAACACAAGTGCGAAAAGTGGTTTTTCAACACTATCACAAGTGCAAAAAGTGTTTTTTCCACACTAATACAAGTGCAAAAGTGGTTTCCTGCACCAACACAAGTGCGAAAAGTGGTTTTACAACACTAACACAAGTGCAAAAAGTGGTTTTTCAATACTAACACAAGGGCAAAAAGTGGTTTTTCAACACTATCACAAGTGCAAAAAGTGTTTTTTCCACACTAATACAAGTGCAAAAGTGGTTCCCTGCACCAACACAAGTGCGAAAAGTGGTTTTTCAACACGAACACAAGCGCGAAAAGTGGTTTTTCAACACTAACACAAGTGCGAAAAGTGGTTTTTCACACTAATACAAGTGCAAAAGTGGTTTTTCAACACTATCACAAGTGCAAAAAGTGTTTTTTCCACACTAATACAAGTGCAAAAGTGGTTTCCTGCACCAACACAAGTGCGAAAAGTGGTTTTTCAACACTAACACAAGTGCAAAAAGTGGTTTTTCAACACTAACACAAGTGCGAAAAGTGGTTTTTCAACACTAACACAAGTGCGAAAAGTGGTTTTTCAACACTATCACAAGTGCAAAAAGTGTTTTTTCCACACTAATACAAGTGCAAAATTGGTTTCCTGCAACAACACAAGTGCGAAAAGTGGTTTTTCAACACTAACACAAGTGCGAAAAGTGGTTTTTCAACACTAACACAAGTGCGAAAAGTGGTTTTTCCAAACTAATACAAGTGCAAAAGTGGTTTCCTGCACCAACACAAGTGCGAAAAGTGGTTTTTCAACACTAACACAAGTGCGAAAAGTGGTTTTTCAACACTAACACAAGTGCGAAAAGTGGTTTTTCCAAACTAATACAAGTGCAAAAGTGGTTTGCTGCACCAACACAAGTGCGAAAAGTGGTTTTTCAACACTATCACAAGTGCAAAAAGTGTTTTTTCCACACTAATACAAGTGCAAAAGTGGTTTCCTGCACCAACACAAGTGCGAAAAGTGGTTTTTCAACACTAACACAAGTGCGAAAAGTGGTTTTTCAACATGAACACAAGTGCGAAAAGTGGTTTTTCAACATGAACACAAGTGCAAAAAGTGGTTTTTCCACACTAATACAAGTGCAAAAGTGGTTTCCTGCACCAACACAAGTGCGAAAAGTGGTTTTTCAACACTAACACAAGTGCGAAAAGTGGTTTTTCAACACTAACACAAGGGCGAAAAGTGGTTTTTCAACACTATCACAAGTGCAAAAAGTGTTTTTTCCACACTAATACAAGTGCAAAAGTGGTTCCCTGCACCAACACAAGTGCGAAAAGTGGTTTTTCAACACTAACACAAGTGCGAAAAGTGGTTTTTCAACACTATCACAAGTGCAAAAAGTGTTTTTTCCACACTAATACAAGTGCAAAAGTGGTTTCCTGCACCAACACAAGTGCGAAAAGTGGTTTTTCAACACTAACACAAGTGCGAAAAGTGGTTTTTCAATACTAACACAAGGGCGAAAAGTGGTTTTTCAACACTATCACAAGTGCAAAAAGTGTTTTTTCCACACTAATACAAGTGCAAAAGTGGTTCCCTGCACCAACACAAGTGCGAAAAGTGGTTTTTCAACACGAACACAAGTGCGAAAAATGGTTTTTCAACACTAACACAAGTGCGAAAAGTGGTTTTTCACACTAATACAAGTGCAAAAGTGGTTTCCTGCACCAACACAAGTGCGAAAAGTGGTTTTTCAACACTAACACAAGTGCGAAAAGTGGTTTTTCAACACTATCACAAGTGCAAAAAGTGTTTTTTCCACACTAATACAAGTGCAAAAGTGGTTTCCTGCACCAACACAAGTGCGAAAAGTGGTTTTTCAACACTAACACAAGTGCGAAAAGTGGTTTTTCAACACTATCACAAGTGCAAAAAGTGGTTTTTCAACACTAACACAAGTGCGAAAAGTGTTTTTTCCACACTAATACAAGTGCAAAAGTGGTTTCCTGCACCAACACAAGTGCGAAAAGTGGTTTTTCAACACTATCACAAGTGCAAAAAGTGTTTTTTCCACACTAATACAAGTGCAAAAGTGGTTTCCTGCACCAACACAAGTGCGAAAAGTGGTTTTTCAACACTAACATAAGTGCGAAAAGTGGTTTTTCAACACTAACACAAGTGCAAAAAGTGTTTTTTCCACACTAATACAAGTGCAAAAGTGGTGTCCTGCACCAACACAAGTGCGAAAAGTGGTTTTGCAACACTAACACAAGTGCGAAAAGTACTTTTTCAACACTAACACAAGTGAGAAAAGTGTTTTTTCCACACTAATACAAGTGCAAAAGTGGTTTCCTGCACCAACACAAGTGCGAAAAGTGGTTTTTCAACACTAACACAAGTGCGAAAAGTGTTTTTTCCATACTAATACAAGTGCAAAAGTGGTTTCCTGCACCAACACAAGTGTGAAAAGTGGTTTTTCAACACTAACACAAGTGCGAAAAGTGGTTTTTCAACACTAACACAAGTGCAAAAAGTGGTCTTTCAACACTATCACAAGTGCAAAAAGTGTTTTTTCCACACTAATACAAGTGCAAAAGTGGTTTCCTGCACCAACACAAGTGCGAAAAGTGGTTTTTCAACACTAACACAAGTGCGAAAAGTGGTTTTTCAACACTAACACAAGTGTGAAAAGTGGTTTTTCTACACTAATACAAGTGCAAAAGTGGTTTCCTGCACCAACACAAGTGCGAAAAGTGGTTTTTCAACACTAACAGAAGTGCGAAAAGTGGTTTTTCAACACTAACACAAGTGCGAAAGTGGTTTTTCAACACTAACACAAGTGCGAAAAGTGGTTTTTCAACACTAACACAAGTGCAAAAAGTGGTTTTTCCACACTTATACAAGTGCAAAAGTGGTTTCCTGCACCAACACAAGTGCGAAAAGTGGTTTTTCAACACTAACACAAGTGCGAAAAGTGGTTTTTCAACACTATCACAAGTGCAAAAAGTGGTTTTTCCACACTAATACAAGTGCAAAAAGTGTTTTTTCCACACTAATACAAGTGCAAAAGTGGTTTCCTGCACCAACACAAGTGCGAAAAGTGGTTTTTCAACTCTAACACAAGTGCGAAAAGTGGTTTTTCAACACTATCACAAGTGCAAAAAGTGGTTTTTCAACACTAACACAAGTGCGAAAAGTGTTTTTTCCACACTAATACAAGTGCAAAAGTGGTTTCCTGCACCAACACAAGTGCGAAAAGTGTTTTTTCAACACTAACACAAGTGCGAAAAGTGGTTTTTCAACACTATCACAAGTGCAAAAAGTGTTTTTTCTACACCAATACAAGTGCAAAAGTGGTTTCCTGCACCAACACAAGTGCGAAAAGTGATTTTTCAACACTAACACAAGTGCGAAAAGTGGTTTTTCAACACTAACACAAGTGCAAAAAGTGGTTTTTCCACACTAATACAAGTGCAAAAGTGGTTTCCTGCACCAACACGAGTGCGAAAAGTGGTTTTTCAACACTAACACAAGTGCGAAAAGTGGTTTTTCAACATGAACACAAGTGCGAAAAGTGGTTTTTCAACATGAACACAAGTGCGAAAAGTGGTTTTTCCACACTAATACAAGTGCAAAAGTGGTTTCCTGCACCAACACGAGTGCGAAAAGTGGTTTTTCAACACTAACACAAGTGCGAAAAGTGGTTTTTCAACATGAACACAAGTGCGAAAAGTGGTTTTGCAACACTAACACAAGTGCGGAAAGTACTTTTTCAACACTAACACAAGTGAGAAAAGTGTTTTTTCCACACTAATACAAGTGCAAAAGTGGTTTCCTGCACCAACACAAGTGCGAAAGGTGGTTTTTCAACACTAACACAAGTGCGAAAAGTGTTTTTTCCACACTAATACAAGTGCAAAAGTGGTTTCCTGCACCAACACAAGTGTGAAAAGTGGTTTTTCAACACTAACACAAGTGCGAAAAGTGGTTTTTCAACACTAACACAAGTGCAAAAAGTGTTTTTTCAACACTATCACAAGTGCAAAAAGTGTTTTTTCCACACTAATACAAGTGCAATAGTGGTTTCCTGCACCAACACAAGTGCGAAAAGTGGTTTTTCAACACTAACACAAGTGCGAAAAGTGGTTTTTCAACACTAACACAAGTGTGAAAAGTGGTTTTTCTACACTAATACAAGTGCAAAAGTGGTTTCCTGCACCAACACAAGTGCGAAAAGTGGTTTTTCAACACTAACACAAGTGCGAAAAGTGGTTTTTCAACACTATCACAAGTGCAAAAAGTGGTTTCCTGCACCAACACAAGTGCGAAAAGTGGTTTTTCAACACTAACACAAGTGCAAAAAGTGGTTTTTCCACACTTATACAAGTGCAAAAGTGGTTTCCTGCACCAACACAAGTGCGAAAAGTGGTTTTTCAACACTAACACAAGTGCGAAAAGTGGTTTTTCAACACTATCACAAGTGCAAAAAGTGGTTTTTCCACACTAATACAAGTGCAAAAGTGGTTTTTCCACACTTATACAAGTGCAAAAGTGGTTTCCTGCACCAACACAAGTGCGAAAAGTGGTTTTTCAACACTAACACAAGTGCGAAAAGTGGTTTTTCAACACTATCACAAGTGCAAAAAGTGGTTTTTCAACACTAACACAAGTGCGAAAAGTGGTTTTTCAACACTATCACAAGTGCAAAAAGTGGTTTTTCCACACTAATACAAGTGCAAAAAGTGGTTTTTCCACACTAATACAAGTGCAAAAGTGGTTTCCTGCACCAACACAAGTGCGAAAAGTGTTTTTTTCAACACTAACACAAGTGCGAAAAGTGGTTTTTCAACCATATCACAAGTGCAAAAAGTGTTTTTTCTACACTAATACAAGTGCAAAAGTGGTTTCCTGCACCAACACAAGTGCGAAAAGTGGTTTTTCAACACTAACACAAGTGCGAAAAGTGGTTTTTCAACACTAACACAAGTGCAAAAAGTGGTTTTTCCACACTAATACAAGTGCAAAAGTGGTTTCCTGCACCAACACGAGTGCGAAAAGTGGTTTTTCAACACTAACACAAGTGCGAAAAGTGGTTTTTCAACACTAACACAAGTGCGAAAAGTGGTTTTTCAACATGAACACAAGTGCGAAAAGTGGTTTTTCAACATGAACACAAGTGCGAAAAGTGGTTTTTCCACACTAATACAAGTGCAAAAGTGGTTTCCTGCACCAACACAAGTGCGAAAAGTGGTTTTTCAACACTAACACAAGTGCGAAAAGTGTTTTTTCCACACTAATACAAGTGCAAAAGTGGTTTCCTGCACCAACACAAGTGTGAAAAGTGGTTTTTCAACACTAACACAAGTGCGAAAAGTGGTTTTTCAACACTAACACAAGTGCAAAAAGTGGTTTTTCAACACTATCTCAAGTGCAAAAAGTGTTTTTTCCACACTAATACAAGTGCAAAAGTGGTTTCCTGCACCAACACAAGTGCGAAAAGTGGTTTTTCAACACTAACACAAGTGCGAAAAGTGGTTTTTCAATACTAACACAAGGGCGAAAAGTGGTTTTTCAACACTATCACAAGTGCAAAAAGTGTTTTTTCCACACTAATACAAGTGCAAAAGTGGTTCCCTGCACCAACACAAGTGCGAAAAGTGGTTTTTCAACACGAACACAAGTGCGAAAAGTGGTTTTTCAACACTAACACAAGTGCGAAAAGTGGTTTTTCACACTAATACAAGTGCAAAAGTGGTTTTTCAACACTATCACAAGTGCAAAAAGTGTTTTTTCCACACTAATACAAGTGCAAAAGTGGTTTCCTGCACCAACACAAGTGCGAAAAGTGGTTTTTCAACACTAACACAAGTGCAAAAAGTGGTTTTTCAACACTAACACAAGTGCGAAAAGTGGTTTTTCAACACTAACACAAGTGCGAAAAGTGGTTTTTCAACACTATCACAAGTGCAAAAAGTGTTTTTTCCACACTAATACAAGTGCAAAAGTGGTTTCCTGCAACAACACAAGTGCGAAAAGTGGTTTTTCAACACTAGCACAAGTGCGAAAAGTGGTTTTTCAACACTAACACAAGTGCGAAAAGTGGTTTTTCAACACTAACACAAGTGCGAAAAGTGGTTTTTCCAAACTAATACAAGTGCAAACGTGGTTTCCTGCACCAACACAAGTGCGAAAAGTGGTTTTTCAATACTAACACAAGGGCGAAAAGTGGTTTTTCAACACTATCACAAGTGCGAAAAGTGGTTTTTCAACACTAACACAAGTGCGAAAAGTGGTTTTTCACACTAATACAAGAGCAAAAGTGGTTTCCTGCACCAACACAAGTGCGAAAAGTGGTTTTTCAACACTAACACAAGTGCAAAAAGTGGTTTTTCAACACTAACACAAGTGCGAAAAGTGGTTTTTCAACACTAACACAAGTGCGAAAAGTGGTTTTTCAACACTATCACAAGTGCAAAAAGTGTTTTTTCCACACTAATACAAGTGCAAAAGTGGTTTCCTGCAACAACACAAGTGCGAAAAGTGGTTTTTCAACACTAACACAAGTGCGAAAAGTGGTTTTTCAACACTAACACAAGTGCGAAAAGTGGTTTTTCCAAACTAATACAAGTGCAAAAGTGGTTTCCTGCACCAACACAAGTGCGAAAAGTGGTTTTTCAACACTAACACAAGTGCGAAAAGTGGTTTTTCAACACTATCACAAGTGCGAAAAGTGGTTTTTCAATACTAACACAAGGGCGAAAAGTGGTTTTTCAACACTATCACAAGTGCGAAAAGTGGTTTTTCAACACTAACACAAGTGCGAAAAGTGGTTTTTCACACTAATACAAGAGCAAAAGTGGTTTCCTGCACCAACACAAGTGCGAAAAGTGGTTTTTCAACACTAACACAAGTGCAAAAAGTGGTTTTTCAACACTAACACAAGTGCGAAAAGTGGTTTTTCAACACTAACACAAGTGCGAAAAGTGGTTTTTCAACACTATCACAAGTGCAAAAAGTGTTTTTTCCACACTAATACAAGTGCAAAAGTGGTTTCCTGCAACAACACAAGTGCGAAAAGTGGTTTTTCAACACTAACACAAGTGCGAAAAGTGGTTTTTCAACACTAACACAAGTGCGAAAAGTGGTTTTCAACACTATCACAAGTGCAAAAAGTGTTTTTTCCACACTAATACAAGTGCAAAAGTGGTTTCCTGCACCAACACAAGTGCGAAAAGTGGTTTTTCAACACTAACACAAGTGCGAAAAGTGGTTTTTCAACACTAACACAAGTGTGAAAAGTGGTTTTTCTACACTAATACAAGTGCAAAAGTGGTTTCCTGCACCAACACAAGTGCGAAAAGTGGTTTTTCAACACTAACAGAAGTGCGAAAAGTGGTTTTTCAACACTAACACAAGTGCGAAAGTGGTTTTTCAACACTAACACAAGTGCGAAAAGTGGTTTTTCAACACTAACACAAGTGCAAAAAGTGGTTTTTCCACACTTATACAAGTGCAAAAGTGGTTTCCTGCACCAACACAAGTGCGAAAAGTGGTTTTTCAACACTAACACAAGTGCGAAAAGTGGTTTTTCAACACTATCACAAGTGCAAAAAGTGGTTTTTCCACACTAATACAAGTGCAAAAAGTGTTTTTTCCACACTAATACAAGTGCAAAAGTGGTTTCCTGCACCAACACAAGTGCGAAAAGTGGTTTTTCAACTCTAACACAAGTGCGAAAAGTGGTTTTTCAACACTATCACAAGTGCAAAAAGTGGTTTTTCAACACTAACACAATTGCGAAAAGTGTTTTTTCCACACTAATACAAGTGCAAAAGTGGTTTCCTGCACCAACACAAGTGCGAAAAGTGTTTTTTCAACACTAACACAAGTGCGAAAAGTGGTTTTTCAACACTATCACAAGTGCAAAAAGTGTTTTTTCTACACCAATACAAGTGCAAAAGTGGTTTCCTGCACCAACACAAGTGCGAAAAGTGGTTTTTCAACACTAACACAAGTGCGAAAAGTGGTTTTTCAACACTAACACAAGTGCAAAAAGTGGTTTTTCCACACTAATACAAGTGCAAAAGTGGTTTCCTGCACCAACACGAGTGCGAAAAGTGGTTTTTCAACACTAACACAAGTGCGAAAAGTGGTTTTTCAACATGAACACAAGTGCGAAAAGTGGTTTTTCAACATGAACACAAGTGCGAAAAGTGGTTTTTCCACACTAATACAAGTGCAAAAGTGGTTTCCTGCACCAACACGAGTGCGAAAAGTGGTTTTTCAACACTAACACAATTGCGAAAAGTGGTTTTTCAACATGAACACAAGTGCGAAAAGTGGTTTTGCAACACTAACACAAGTGCGGAAAGTACTTTTTCAACACTAACACAAGTGAGAAAAGTGTTTTTTCCACACTAATACAAGTGCAAAAGTGGTTTCCTGCACCAACACAAGTGCGAAAGGTGGTTTTTCAACACTAACACAAGTGCGAAAAGTGTTTTTTCCACACTAATACAAGTGCAAAAGTGGTTTCCTGCACCAACACAAGTGTGAAAAGTGGTTTTTCAACACTAACACAAGTGCGAAAAGTGGTTTTTCAACACTAACACAAGTGCAAAAAGTGTTTTTTCAACACTATCACAAGTGCAAAAAGTGTTTTTTCCACACTAATACAAGTGCAATAGTGGTTTCCTGCACCAACACAAGTGCGAAAAGTGGTTTTTCAACACTAACACAAGTGCGAAAAGTGGTTTTTCAACACTAACACAAGTGTGAAAAGTGGTTTTTCTACACTAATACAAGTGCAAAAGTGGTTTCCTGCACCAACACAAGTGCGAAAAGTGGTTTTTCAACACTAACACAAGTGCGAAAAGTGGTTTTTCAACACTATCACAAGTGCAAAAAGTGGTTTCCTGCACCAACACGAGTGCGAAAAGTGGTTTTTCAACACTAACACAAGTGCGAAAAGTGGTTTTTCAACATGAACACAAGTGCGAAAAGTGGTTTTTCAACATGAACACAAGTGCGAAAAGTGGTTTTTCCACACTAATACAAGTGCAAAAGTGGTTTCCTGCACCAACACGAGTGCGAAAAGTGGTTTTTCAACACTAACACAATTGCGAAAAGTGGTTTTTCAACATGAACACAAGTGCGAAAAGTGGTTTTGCAACACTAACACAAGTGCGGAAAGTACTTTTTCAACACTAACACAAGTGAGAAAAGTGTTTTTTCCACACTAATACAAGTGCAAAAGTGGTTTCCTGCACCAACACAAGTGCGAAAGGTGGTTTTTCAACACTAACACAAGTGCGAAAAGTGTTTTTTCCACACTAATACAAGTGCAAAAGTGGTTTCCTGCACCAACACAAGTGTGAAAAGTGGTTTTTCAACACTAACACAAGTGCGAAAAGTGGTTTTTCAACACTAACACAAGTGCAAAAAGTGTTTTTTCAACACTATCACAAGTGCAAAAAGTGTTTTTTCCACACTAATACAAGTGCAATAGTGGTTTCCTGCACCAACACAAGTGCGAAAAGTGGTTTTTCAACACTAACACAAGTGCGAAAAGTGGTTTTTCAACACTAACACAAGTGTGAAAAGTGGTTTTTCTACACTAATACAAGTGCAAAAGTGGTTTCCTGCACCAACACAAGTGCGAAAAGTGGTTTTTCAACACTAACACAAGTGCGAAAAGTGGTTTTTCAACACTATCACAAGTGCAAAAAGTGGTTTCCTGCACCAACACAAGTGCGAAAAGTGGTTTTTCAACACTAACACAAGTGCAAAAAGTGGTTTTTCCACACTTATACAAGTGCAAAAGTGGTTTCCTGCACCAACACAAGTGCGAAAAGTGGTTTTTCAACACTAACACAAGTGCGAAAAGTGGTTTTTCAACACTATCACAAGTGCAAAAAGTGGTTTTTCCACACTAATACAAGTGCAAAAAGTGGTTTTTCCACACTTATACAAGTGCAAAAGTGGTTTCCTGCACCAACACAAGTGCGAAAAGTGGTTTTTCAACACTAACACAAGTGCGAAAAGTGGTTTTTCAACACTATCACAAGTGCAAAAAGTGGTTTTTCAACACTAACACAAGTGCGAAAAGTGGTTTTTCAACACTATCACAAGTGCAAAAAGTGGTTTTTCCACACTAATACAAGTGCAAAAAGTGGTTTTTCCACACTAATACAAGTGCAAAAGTGGTTTCCTGCACCAACACAAGTGCGAAAAGTGTTTTTTCAACACTAACACAAGTGCGAAAAGTGGTTTTTCAACCATATCACAAGTGCAAAAAGTGTTTTTTCTACACTAATACAAGTGCAAAAGTGGTTTCCTGCACCAACACAAGTGCGAAAAGTGGTTTTTCAACACTAACACAAGTGCGAAAAGTGGTTTTTCAACACTAACACAAGTGCAAAAAGTGGTTTTTCCACACTAATACAAGTGCAAAAGTGGTTTCCTGCACCAACACGAGTGCGAAAAGTGGTTTTTCAACACTAACACAAGTGCGAAAAGTGGTTTTTCAACACTAACACAAGTGCGAAAAGTGGTTTTTCAACATGAACACAAGTGCGAAAAGTGGTTTTTCAACATGAACACAAGTGCGAAAAGTGGTTTTTCCACACTAATACAAGTGCAAAAGTGGTTTCCTGCACCAACACAAGTGCGAAAAGTGGTTTTTCAACACTAACACAAGTGCGAAAAGTGTTTTTTCCACACTAATACAAGTGCAAAAGTGGTTTCCTGCACCAACACAAGTGTGAAAAGTGGTTTTTCAACACTAACACAAGTGCGAAAAGTGGTTTTTCAACACTAACACAAGTGCAAAAAGTGGTTTTTCAACACTATCTCAAGTGCAAAAAGTGTTTTTTCCACACTAATACAAGTGCAAAAGTGGTTTCCTGCACCAACACAAGTGCGAAAAGTGGTTTTTCAACACTAACACAAGTGCGAAAAGTGGTTTTTCAATACTAACACAAGGGCGAAAAGTGGTTTTTCAACACTATCACAAGTGCAAAAAGTGTTTTTTCCACACTAATACAAGTGCAAAAGTGGTTCCCTGCACCAACACAAGTGCGAAAAGTGGTTTTTCAACACGAACACAAGTGCGAAAAGTGGTTTTTCAACACTAACACAAGTGCGAAAAGTGGTTTTTCACACTAATACAAGTGCAAAAGTGGTTTTTCAACACTATCACAAGTGCAAAAAGTGTTTTTTCCACACTAATACAAGTGCAAAAGTGGTTTCCTGCACCAACACAAGTGCGAAAAGTGGTTTTTCAACACTAACACAAGTGCAAAAAGTGGTTTTTCAACACTAACACAAGTGCGAAAAGTGGTTTTTCAACACTAACACAAGTGCGAAAAGTGGTTTTTCAACACTATCACAAGTGCAAAAAGTGTTTTTTCCACACTAATACAAGTGCAAAAGTGGTTTCCTGCAACAACACAAGTGCGAAAAGTGGTTTTTCAACACTAGCACAAGTGCGAAAAGTGGTTTTTCAACACTAACACAAGTGCGAAAAGTGGTTTTTCAACACTAACACAAGTGCGAAAAGTGGTTTTTCCAAACTAATACAAGTGCAAACGTGGTTTCCTGCACCAACACAAGTGCGAAAAGTGGTTTTTCAATACTAACACAAGGGCGAAAAGTGGTTTTTCAACACTATCACAAGTGCGAAAAGTGGTTTTTCAACACTAACACAAGTGCGAAAAGTGGTTTTTCACACTAATACAAGAGCAAAAGTGGTTTCCTGCACCAACACAAGTGCGAAAAGTGGTTTTTCAACACTAACACAAGTGCAAAAAGTGGTTTTTCAACACTAACACAAGTGCGAAAAGTGGTTTTTCAACACTAACACAAGTGCGAAAAGTGGTTTTTCAACACTATCACAAGTGCAAAAAGTGTTTTTTCCACACTAATACAAGTGCAAAAGTGGTTTCCTGCAACAACACAAGTGCGAAAAGTGGTTTTTCAACACTAACACAAGTGCGAAAAGTGGTTTTTCAACACTAACACAAGTGCGAAAAGTGGTTTTTCCAAACTAATACAAGTGCAAAAGTGGTTTCCTGCACCAACACAAGTGCGAAAAGTGGTTTTTCAACACTAACACAAGTGCGAAAAGTGGTTTTTCAACATGAACACAAGTGCGAAAAGTGGTTTTGCAACACTAACACAAGTGCGGAAAGTACTTTTTCAACACTAACACAAGTGAGAAAAGTGTTTTTTCCACACTAATACAAGTGCAAAAGTGGTTTCCTGCACCAACACAAGTGCGAAAGGTGGTTTTTCAACACTAACACAAGTGCGAAAAGTGTTTTTTCCACACTAATACAAGTGCAAAAGTGGTTTCCTGCACCAACACAAGTGTGAAAAGTGGTTTTTCAACACTAACACAAGTGCGAAAAGTGGTTTTTCAACACTAACACAAGTGCAAAAAGTGTTTTTTCAACACTATCACAAGTGCAAAAAGTGTTTTTTCCACACTAATACAAGTGCAATAGTGGTTTCCTGCACCAACACAAGTGCGAAAAGTGGTTTTTCAACACTAACACAAGTGCGAAAAGTGGTTTTTCAACACTAACACAAGTGTGAAAAGTGGTTTTTCTACACTAATACAAGTGCAAAAGTGGTTTCCTGCACCAACACAAGTGCGAAAAGTGGTTTTTCAACACTAACACAAGTGCGAAAAGTGGTTTTTCAACACTATCACAAGTGCAAAAAGTGGTTTCCTGCACCAACACAAGTGCGAAAAGTGGTTTTTCAACACTAACACAAGTGCAAAAAGTGGTTTTTCCACACTTATACAAGTGCAAAAGTGGTTTCCTGCACCAACACAAGTGCGAAAAGTGGTTTTTCAACACTAACACAAGTGCAAAAAGTGGTTTTTCAACACTATCACAAGTGCAAAAAGTGGTTTTTCCACACTAATACAAGTGCAAAAAGTGGTTTTTCCACACTTATACAAGTGCAAAAGTGGTTTCCTGCACCAACACAAGTGCGAAAAGTGGTTTTTCAACACTAACACAAGTGCGAAAAGTGGTTTTTCAACATGAACACAAGTGCGAAAAGTGGTTTTTCAACATGAACACAAGTGCGAAAAGTGGTTTTTCCACACTAATACAAGTGCAAAAGTGGTTTCCTGCACCAACACAAGTGCGAAAAGTGGTTTTTCAACACTAACACAAGTGCGAAAAGTGTTTTTTCCACACTAATACAAGTGCAAAAGTGGTTTCCTGCACCAACACAAGTGTGAAAAGTGGTTTTTCAACACTAACACAAGTGCGAAAAGTGGTTTTTCAACACTAACACAAGTGCAAAAAGTGGTTTTTCAACACTATCTCAAGTGCAAAAAGTGTTTTTTCCACACTAATACAAGTGCAAAAGTGGTTTCCTGCACCAACACAAGTGCGAAAAGTGGTTTTTCAACACTAACACAAGTGCGAAAAGTGGTTTTTCAATACTAACACAAGGGCGAAAAGTGGTTTTTCAACACTATCACAAGTGCAAAAAGTGTTTTTTCCACACTAATACAAGTGCAAAAGTGGTTCCCTGCACCAACACAAGTGCGAAAAGTGGTTTTTCAACACGAACACAAGTGCGAAAAGTGGTTTTTCAACACTAACACAAGTGCGAAAAGTGGTTTTTCACACTAATACAAGTGCAAAAGTGGTTTTTCAACACTATCACAAGTGCAAAAAGTGTTTTTTCCACACTAATACAAGTGCAAAAGTGGTTTCCTGCACCAACACAAGTGCGAAAAGTGGTTTTTCAACACTAACACAAGTGCAAAAAGTGGTTTTTCAACACTAACACAAGTGCGAAAAGTGGTTTTTCAACACTAACACAAGTGCGAAAAGTGGTTTTTCAACACTATCACAAGTGCAAAAAGTGTTTTTTCCACACTAATACAAGTGCAAAAGTGGTTTCCTGCAACAACACAAGTGCGAAAAGTGGTTTTTCAACACTAGCACAAGTGCGAAAAGTGGTTTTTCAACACTAACACAAGTGCGAAAAGTGGTTTTTCAACACTAACACAAGTGCGAAAAGTGGTTTTTCCAAACTAATACAAGTGCAAACGTGGTTTCCTGCACCAACACAAGTGCGAAAAGTGGTTTTTCAATACTAACACAAGGGCGAAAAGTGGTTTTTCAACACTATCACAAGTGCGAAAAGTGGTTTTTCAACACTAACACAAGTGCGAAAAGTGGTTTTTCACACTAATACAAGAGCAAAAGTGGTTTCCTGCACCAACACAAGTGCGAAAAGTGGTTTTTCAACACTAACACAAGTGCAAAAAGTGGTTTTTCAACACTAACACAAGTGCGAAAAGTGGTTTTTCAACACTAACACAAGTGCGAAAAGTGGTTTTTCAACACTATCACAAGTGCAAAAAGTGTTTTTTCCACACTAATACAAGTGCAAAAGTGGTTTCCTGCAACAACACAAGTGCGAAAAGTGGTTTTTCAACACTAACACAAGTGCGAAAAGTGGTTTTTCAACACTAACACAAGTGCGAAAAGTGGTTTTTCCAAACTAATACAAGTGCAAAAGTGGTTTCCTGCACCAACACAAGTGCGAAAAGTGGTTTTTCAACACTAACACAAGTGCGAAAAGTGGTTTTTCAACATGAACACAAGTGCGAAAAGTGGTTTTGCAACACTAACACAAGTGCGGAAAGTACTTTTTCAACACTAACACAAGTGAGAAAAGTGTTTTTTCCACACTAATACAAGTGCAAAAGTGGTTTCCTGCACCAACACAAGTGCGAAAGGTGGTTTTTCAACACTAACACAAGTGCGAAAAGTGTTTTTTCCACACTAATACAAGTGCAAAAGTGGTTTCCTGCACCAACACAAGTGTGAAAAGTGGTTTTTCAACACTAACACAAGTGCGAAAAGTGGTTTTTCAACACTAACACAAGTGCAAAAAGTGTTTTTTCAACACTATCACAAGTGCAAAAAGTGTTTTTTCCACACTAATACAAGTGCAATAGTGGTTTCCTGCACCAACACAAGTGCGAAAAGTGGTTTTTCAACACTAACACAAGTGCGAAAAGTGGTTTTTCAACACTAACACAAGTGTGAAAAGTGGTTTTTCTACACTAATACAAGTGCAAAAGTGGTTTCCTGCACCAACACAAGTGCGAAAAGTGGTTTTTCAACACTAACACAAGTGCGAAAAGTGGTTTTTCAACACTATCACAAGTGCAAAAAGTGGTTTCCTGCACCAACACAAGTGCGAAAAGTGGTTTTTCAACACTAACACAAGTGCAAAAAGTGGTTTTTCCACACTTATACAAGTGCAAAAGTGGTTTCCTGCACCAACACAAGTGCGAAAAGTGGTTTTTCAACACTAACACAAGTGCAAAAAGTGGTTTTTCAACACTATCACAAGTGCAAAAAGTGGTTTTTCCACACTAATACAAGTGCAAAAAGTGGTTTTTCCACACTTATACAAGTGCAAAAGTGGTTTCCTGCACCAACACAAGTGCGAAAAGTGGTTTTTCAACACTAACACAAGTGCGAAAAGTGGTTTTTCAACACTATCACAAGTGCAAAAAGTGGTTTTTCAACACTAACACAAGTGCGAAAAGTGGTTTTTCAACACTATCACAAGTGCAAAAAGTGGGTTTTCCACACTAATACAAGTGCAAAAAGTGGTTTTTCCACACTAATACAAGTGCAAAAGTGGTTTCCTGCACCAACACAAGTGCGAAAAGTGTTTTTTCAACACTAACACAAGTGCGAAAAGTGGTTTTTCAACCATATCACAAGTGCAAAAAGTGTTTTTTCTACACTAATACAAGTGCAAAAGTGGTTTCCTGCACCAACACAAGTGCGAAAAGTGGTTTTTCAACACTAACACAAGTGCGAAAAGTGGTTTTTCAACACTAACACAAGTGCAAAAAGTGGTTTTTCCACACTAATACAAGTGCAAAAGTGGTTTCCTGCACCAACACGAGTGCGAAAAGTGGTTTTTCAACACTAACACAAGTGCGAAAAGTGGTTTTTCAACACTAACACAAGTGCGAAAAGTGGTTTTTCAACATGAACACAAGTGCGAAAAGTGGTTTTTCAACATGAACACAAGTGCGAAAAGTGGTTTTTCCACACTAATACAAGTGCAAAAGTGGTTTCCTGCACCAACACAAGTGCGAAAAGTGGTTTTTCAACACTAACACAAGTGCGAAAAGTGTTTTTTCCACACTAATACAAGTGCAAAAGTGGTTTCCTGCACCAACACAAGTGTGAAAAGTGGTTTTTCAACACTAACACAAGTGCGAAAAGTGGTTTTTCAACACTAACACAAGTGCAAAAAGTGGTTTTTCAACACTATCTCAAGTGCAAAAAGTGTTTTTTCCACACTAATACAAGTGCAAAAGTGGTTTCCTGCACCAACACAAGTGCGAAAAGTGGTTTTTCAACACTAACACAAGTGCGAAAAGTGGTTTTTCAATACTAACACAAGGGCGAAAAGTGGTTTTTCAACACTATCACAAGTGCAAAAAGTGTTTTTTCCACACTAATACAAGTGCAAAAGTGGTTCCCTGCACCAACACAAGTGCGAAAAGTGGTTTTTCAACACGAACACAAGTGCGAAAAGTGGTTTTTCAACACTAACACAAGTGCGAAAAGTGGTTTTTCACACTAATACAAGTGCAAAAGTGGTTTTTCAACACTATCACAAGTGCAAAAAGTGTTTTTTCCACACTAATACAAGTGCAAAAGTGGTTTCCTGCACCAACACAAGTGCGAAAAGTGGTTTTTCAACACTAACACAAGTGCAAAAAGTGGTTTTTCAACACTAACACAAGTGCGAAAAGTGGTTTTTCAACACTAACACAAGTGCGAAAAGTGGTTTTTCAACACTATCACAAGTGCAAAAAGTGTTTTTTCCACACTAATACAAGTGCAAAAGTGGTTTCCTGCAACAACACAAGTGCGAAAAGTGGTTTTTCAACACTAGCACAAGTGCGAAAAGTGGTTTTTCAACACTAACACAAGTGCGAAAAGTGGTTTTTCAACACTAACACAAGTGCGAAAAGTGGTTTTTCCAAACTAATACAAGTGCAAACGTGGTTTCCTGCACCAACACAAGTGCGAAAAGTGGTTTTTCAATACTAACACAAGGGCGAAAAGTGGTTTTTCAACACTATCACAAGTGCGAAAAGTGGTTTTTCAACACTAACACAAGTGCGAAAAGTGGTTTTTCACACTAATACAAGAGCAAAAGTGGTTTCCTGCACCAACACAAGTGCGAAAAGTGGTTTTTCAACACTAACACAAGTGCAAAAAGTGGTTTTTCAACACTAACACAAGTGCGAAAAGTGGTTTTTCAACACTAACACAAGTGCGAAAAGTGGTTTTTCAACACTAACACAAGTGCGAAAAGTGGTTTTTCAACACTATCACAAGTGCAAAAAGTGTTTTTTCCACACTAATACAAGTGCAAAAGTGGTTTCCTGCAACAACACAAGTGCGAAAAGTGGTTTTTCAACACTAACACAAGTGCGAAAAGTGGTTTTTCAACACTAACACAAGTGCGAAAAGTGGTTTTTCCAAACTAATACAAGTGCAAAAGTGGTTTCCTGCACCAACACAAGTGCGAAAAGTGGTTTTTCAACACTAACACAAGTGCGAAAAGTGGTTTTTCAACACTATCACAAGTGCGAAAAGTGGTTTTTCAATACTAACACAAGGGCGAAAAGTGGTTTTTCAACACTATCACAAGTGCGAAAAGTGGTTTTTCAACACTAACACAAGTGCGAAAAGTGGTTTTTCACACTAATACAAGAGCAAAAGTGGTTTCCTGCACCAACACAAGTGCGAAAAGTGGTTTTTCAACACTAACACAAGTGCAAAAAGTGGTTTTTCAACACTAACACAAGTGCGAAAAGTGGTTTTTCAACACTAACACAAGTGCGAAAAGTGGTTTTTCAACACTATCACAAGTGCAAAAAGTGTTTTTTCCACACTAATACAAGTGCAAAAGTGGTTTCCTGCAACAACACAAGTGCGAAAAGTGGTTTTTCAACACTAACACAAGTGCGAAAAGTGGTTTTTCAACACTAACACAAGTGCGAAAAGTGGTTTTTCAACACTAACACAAGTGCGAAAAGTGGTTTTTCAACACTATCACAAGTGCAAAAAGTGTTTTTTCCACACTAATACAAGTGCGAAAAGTGGTTTTTCAACACTATCACAAGTGCAAAAAGTGTTTTTTCAACACTAACACAAGTGCGAAAAGTGGTTTTTCACACTAATACAAGAGCAAAAGTGGTTTCCTGCACCAACACAAGTGCGAAAAGTGGTTTTTCAACACTAACACAAGTGCAAAAAGTGGTTTTTCAACACTAACACAAGTGCGAAAAGTGGTTTTTCAACACTAACACAAGTGCGAAAAGTGGTTTTTCAACACTATCACAAGTGCAAAAAGTGTTTTTTCCACACTAATACAAGTGCAAAAGTGGTTTCCTGCAACAACACAAGTGCGAAAAGTGGTTTTTCAACACGAACACAAGTGCGAAAAGTGGTTTTTCAACACTAACACAAGTGCGAAAAGTGGTTTTTCCAAACTAATACAAGTGCAAAAGTGGTTTCCTGCACCAACACAAGTGCGAAAAGTGGTTTTTCAACACTAACACAAGTGCGAAAAGTGGTTTTTCAACACTATCACAAGTGCAAAAAGTGTTTTTTCCACACTAATACAAGTGCAAAAGTGGTTTCCTGCACCAACACAAGTGCGAAAAGTGGTTTTTCAACATGAACACAAGTGCGAAAAGTGGTTTTTCAACATGAACACAAGTGCGAAAAGTGGTTTTTCCACACTAATACAAGTGCAAAAGTGGTTTCCAGCACCAACACAAGTGCGAAAAGTGGTTTTTCAACACTAACACAAGTGCAAAAGTGGTTTTTCAACACTAACACAAGTGCGAAAAGTGGTTTTTCAACACTAACACAAGTGCGAAAAGTGGTTTTTCAACACTATCACAAGTGCAAAAAGTGTTTTTTCCACACTAATACAAGTGCAAAAGTGGTTTCCTGCAACAACACAAGTGCGAAAAGTGGTTTTTCAACACTAACACAAGTGTGAAAAGTGGTTTTTCAACACTAACACAAGTGCGAAAAGTGGTTTTTCAACACTAACACAAGTGCGAAAAGTGGTTTTTCCAAACTAATACAAGTGCAAAAGTGGTTTCCTGCACCAACACAAGTGCGAAAAGTGGTTTTTCAATACTAACACAAGGGCGAAAAGTGGTTTTTCAACACTATCACAAGTGCAAAAAGTGTTTTTTCCACACTAATACAAGTGCAAAAGTGGTTCCCTGCACCAACACAAGTGCGAAAAGTGGTTTTTCAACACGAACACAAGTGCGAAAAGTGGTTTTTCAACACTAACACAAGTGCGAAAAGTGGTTTTTCACACTAATACAAGAGCAAAAGTGGTTTCCTGCACCAACACAAGTGCGAAAAGTGGTTTTTCAACACTAACACAAGTGCAAAAAGTGGTTTTTCAACACTAACACAAGTGCGAAAAGTGGTTTTTCAACACTAACACAAGTGCGAAAAGTGGTTTTTCAACACTATCACAAGTGCAAAAAGTGTTTTTTCCACACTAATACAAGTGCAAAAGTGGTTTCCTGCAACAACACAAGTGCGAAAAGTGGTTTTTCAACACTAACACAAGTGCGAAAAGTGGTTTTTCAACACTAACACAAGTGCGAAAAGTGGTTTTTCCAAACTAATACAAGTGCAAAAGTGGTTTCCTGCACCAACACAAGTGCGAAAAGTGGTTTTTCAACACTAACACAAGTGCGAAAAGTGGTTTTTCAACACTATCACAAGTGCAAAAAGTGTTTTTTCCACACTAATACAAGTGCAAAAGTGGTTTCCTGCACCAACACAAGTGCGAAAAGTGGTTTTTCAACACTAACACAAGTGCGAAAAGTGGTTTTTCAACATGAACACAAGTGCGAAAAGTGGTTTTTCCACACTAATACAAGTGCAAAAGTGGTTTCCTGCACCAATACAAGTGCGAAAAGTGGTTTTTCAACACTAACACAAGTGCGAAAAGTGGTTTTTCAACACTAACACAAGGGCGAAAAGTGGTTTTTCAACACTATCACAAGTGCAAAAAGTGTTTTTTCCACACTAATACAAGTGCAAAAGTGGTTCCCTGCACCAACACAAGTGCGAAAAGTGGTTTTTCAACACTAACACAAGTGCGAAAAGTGGTTTTTCAACACTATCACAAGTGCAAAAAGTGTTTTTTCTACACTAATACAAGTGCAAAAGTGGTTTCCTGCACCAACACAAGTGCGAAAAGTGGTTTTTCAACACTAACACAAGTGCGAAAAGTGTTTTTTCCACACTAATACAAGTGCAAAAGTGGTTTCCTGCACCAACACAAGTGTGAAAAGTGGTTTTTCAACACTAACACAAGTGCGAAAAGTGGTTTTTCAACACTAACACAAGGGCGAAAAGTGGTTTTTCAACACTATCACAAGTGCAAAAAGTGTTTTTTCCACACTAATACAAGTGCAAAAGTGGTTCCCTGCACCAACACAAGTGCGAAAAGTGGTTTTTCAACACTAACACAAGTGCGAAAAGTGGTTTTTCAATACTAACACAAGGGCGAAAAGTGGTTTTTCAACACTATCACAAGTGCAAAAAGTGTTTTTTCCACACTAATACAAGTGCAAAAGTGGTTCCCTGCACCAACACAAGTGCGAAAAGTGGTTTTTCAACACGAACACAAGTGCGAAAAGTGGTTTTTCAACACTAACACAAGTGCGAAAAGTGGTTTTTCCAAACTAATACAAGTGCAAAAGTGGTTTCCTGCACCAACACAAGTGCGAAAAGTGGTTTTTCAACACTAACACAAGTGCGAAAAGTGGTTTTTCAACACTATCACAAGTGCAAAAAGTGTTTTTTCCACACTAATACAAGTGCAAAAGTGGTTTCCTGCACCAACACAAGTGCGAAAAGTGGTTTTTCAACATGAACACAAGTGCGAAAAGTGGTTTTTCAACATGAACACAAGTGCGAAAAGTGGTTTTTCCACACTAATACAAGTGCAAAAGTGGTTTCCTGCACCAATACAAGTGCGAAAAGTGGTTTTTCAACACTAACATAAGTGCGAAAAGTGGTTTTTCAACACTAACACAAGGGCGAAAAGTGGTTTTTCAACACTATCACAAGTGCAAAAAGTGGTTTTTCAACACTATCTCAAGTGCAAAAAGTGTTTTTTCCACACTAATACAAGTGCAAAAGTGGTTTCCTGCACCAACACAAGTGCGAAAAGTGGTTTTTCAACACTAACACAAGTGCGAAAAGTGGTTTTTCAATACTAACACAAGGGCGAAAAGTGGTTTTTCAACAGTATCACAAGTGCAAAAAGTGTTTTTTCCACACTAATACAAGTGCAAAAGTGGTTCCCTGCACCAACACAAGTGCGAAAAGTGGTTTTTCAACACGAACACAAGTGCGAAAAGTGGTTTTTCAACACTAACACAAGTGCGAAAAGTGGTTTTTCACACTAATACAAGTGCAAAAGTGGTTTTTCAACACTATCACAAGTGCAAAAAGTGTTTTTTCCACACTAATACAAGTGCAAAAGTGGTTTCCTGCACCAACACAAGTGCGAAAAGTGGTTTTTCAACACTAACACAAGTGCAAAAGTGGTTTTTCAACACTAACACAAGTGCGAAAAGTGGTTTTTCAACACTAACACAAGTGCGAAAAGTGGTTTTTCAACACTATCACAAGTGCAAAAAGTGTTTTTTCCACACTAATACAAGTGCAAAAGTGGTTTCCTGCAACAACACAAGTGCGAAAAGTGGTTTTTCAACACTAACACAAGTGTGAAAAGTGGTTTTTCAACACTAACACAAGTGCGAAAAGTGGTTTTTCAACACTAACACAAGTGCGAAAAGTGGTTTTTCCAAACTAATACAAGTGCAAAAGTGGTTTCCTGCACCAACACAAGTGCGAAAAGTGGTTTTTCAATACTAACACAAGGGCGAAAAGTGGTTTTTCAACACTATCACAAGTGCAAAAAGTGTTTTTTCCACACTAATACAAGTGCAAAAGTGGTTCCCTGCACCAACACAAGTGCGAAAAGTGGTTTTTCAACACGAACACAAGTGCGAAAAGTGGTTTTTCAACACTAACACAAGTGCGAAAAGTGGTTTTTCACACTAATACAAGAGCAAAAGTGGTTTCCTGCACCAACACAAGTGCGAAAAGTGGTTTTTCAACACTAACACAAGTGCAAAAAGTGGTTTTTCAACACTAACACAAGTGCGAAAAGTGGTTTTTCAACACTAACACAAGTGCGAAAAGTGGTTTTCAACACTATCACAAGTGCAAAAAGTGTTTTTTCCACACTAATACAAGTGCAAAAGTGGTTTCCTGCAACAACACAAGTGCGAAAAGTGGTTTTTCAACACTAACACAAGTGCGAAAAGTGGTTTTTCAACACTAACACAAGTGCGAAAAGTGGTTTTTCCAAACTAATACAAGTGCAAAAGTGGTTTCCTGCACCAACACAAGTGCGAAAAGTGGTTTTTCAACACTAACACAAGTGCGAAAAGTGGTTTTTCAACACTATCACAAGTGCAAAAAGTGTTTTTTCCACACTAATACAAGTGCAAAAGTGGTTTCCTGCACCAACACAAGTGCGAAAAGTGGTTTTTCAACACTAACACAAGTGCGAAAAGTGGTTTTTCAACATGAACACAAGTGCGAAAAGTGGTTTTTCCACACTAATACAAGTGCAAAAGTGGTTTCCTGCACCAATACAAGTGCGAAAAGTGGTTTTTCAACACTAACACAAGTGCGAAAAGTGGTTTTTCAACACTAACACAAGGGCGAAAAGTGGTTTTTCAACACTATCACAAGTGCAAAAAGTGTTTTTTCCACACTAATACAAGTGCAAAAGTGGTTCCCTGCACCAACACAAGTGCGAAAAGTGGTTTTTCAACACTAACACAAGTGCGAAAAGTGGTTTTTCAACACTATCACAAGTGCAAAAAGTGTTTTTTCCACACTAATACAAGGGCAAAAGTGGTTTCCTGCACCAACACAAGTGCGAAAAGTGGTTTTTCAACACTAACACAAGTGCGAAATGTGGTTTTTCAATACTAACACAAGGGCGAAAAGTGGCTTTTCAACACTATCACAAGTGCAAAAACTGTTTTTTCCACACTAATACAAGTGCAAAAGTGGTTCCCTGCACCAACACAAGTGCGAAAAGTGGTTTTTCAACACGAACACAAGTGCGAAAATTGGTTTTTCAACACTAACACAAGTGCGAAAGTGGTTTTTCACACTAATACAAGTGCAAAAGTGGTTTCCTGCACCAACACAAGTGCGAAAAGTGGTTTTTCAACACTAACACAAGGGCGAAAAGTGGTTTTTCAACACTATCACAAGTGCAAAAAGTGTTTTTTCCACACTAATACAAGTGCAAAAGTGGTTTCCTGCAACAACACAAGTGCGAAAAGTGGTTTTTCAACACTAACACAAGTGCGAAAAGTGGTTTTTCAACACTAACACAAGTGCGAAAAGTGGTTTTTCCAAACTAATACAAGTGCAAAAGTGGTTTCCTGCACCAACACAAGTGCGAAAAGTGGTTTTTCAACACTAACACAAGTGCGAAAAGTGGTTTTTCAACACTATCACAAGTGCAAAAAGTGTTTTTTCCACACTAATACAAGTGCAAAAGTGGTTTCCTGCACCAACACAAGTGCGAAAAGTGGTTTTTCAACACTAACACAAGTGCGAAAAGTGGTTTTTCAACATGAACACAAGTGCGAAAAGTGGTTTTTCCACACTAATACAAGTGCAAAAGTGGTTTCCTGCACCAATACAAGTGCGAAAAGTGGTTTTTCAACACTAACACAAGTGCGAAAAGTGGTTTTTCAACACTAACACAAGGGCGAAAAGTGGTTTTTCAACACTATCACAAGTGCAAAAAGTGTTTTTTCCACACTAATACAAGTGCAAAAGTGGTTCCCTGCACCAACACAAGTGCGAAAAGTGGTTTTTCAACACTAACACAAGTGCGAAAAGTGGTTTTTCAACACTATCACAAGTGCAAAAAGTGTTTTTTCTACACTAATACAAGTGCAAAAGTGGTTTCCTGCACCAACACAAGTGCGAAAAGTGGTTTTTCAACACTAACACAAGTGCGAAAAGTGTTTTTTCCACACTAATACAAGTGCAAAAGTGGTTTCCTGCACCAACACAAGTGTGAAAAGTGGTTTTTCAACACTAACACAAGTGCGAAAAGTGGTTTTTCAACACTAACACAAGGGCGAAAAGTGGTTTTTCAACACTATCACAAGTGCAAAAAGTGTTTTTTCCACACTAATACAAGTGCAAAAGTGGTTCCCTGCACCAACACAAGTGCGAAAAGTGGTTTTTCAACACTAACACAAGTGCGAAAAGTGGTTTTTCAATACTAACACAAGGGCGAAAAGTGGTTTTTCAACACTATCACAAGTGCAAAAAGTGTTTTTTCCACACTAATACAAGTGCAAAAGTGGTTCCCTGCACCAACACAAGTGCGAAAAGTGGTTTTTCAACACGAACACAAGTGCGAAAAGTGGTTTTTCAACACTAACACAAGTGCGAAAAGTGGTTTTTCCAAACTAATACAAGTGCAAAAGTGGTTTCCTGCACCAACACAAGTGCGAAAAGTGGTTTTTCAACACTAACACAAGTGCGAAAAGTGGTTTTTCAACACTATCACAAGTGCAAAAAGTGTTTTTTCCACACTAATACAAGTGCAAAAGTGGTTTCCTGCACCAACACAAGTGCGAAAAGTGGTTTTTCAACATGAACACAAGTGCGAAAAGTGGTTTTTCAACATGAACACAAGTGCGAAAAGTGGTTTTTCCACACTAATACAAGTGCAAAAGTGGTTTCCTGCACCAATACAAGTGCGAAAAGTGGTTTTTCAACACTAACATAAGTGCGAAAAGTGGTTTTTCAACACTAACACAAGGGCGAAAAGTGGTTTTTCAACACTATCACAAGTGCAAAAAGTGGTTTTTCAACACTATCTCAAGTGCAAAAAGTGTTTTTTCCACACTAATACAAGTGCAAAAGTGGTTTCCTGCACCAACACAAGTGCGAAAAGTGGTTTTTCAACACTAACACAAGTGCGAAAAGTGGTTTTTCAATACTAACACAAGGGCGAAAAGTGGTTTTTCAACAGTATCACAAGTGCAAAAAGTGTTTTTTCCACACTAATACAAGTGCAAAAGTGGTTCACTGCACCAACACAAGTGCGAAAAGTGGTTTTTCAACACGAACACAAGTGCGAAAAGTGGTTTTTCAACACTAACACAAGTGCGAAAAGTGGTTTTTCACACTAATACAAGTGCAAAAGTGGTTTTTCAACACTATCACAAGTGCAAAAAGTGTTTTTTCCACACTAATACAAGTGCAAAAGTGGTTTCCTGCACCAACACAAGTGCGAAAAGTGGTTTTTCAACACTAACACAAGTGCAAAAGTGGTTTTTCAACACTAACACAAGTGCGAAAAGTGGTTTTTCAACACTAACACAAGTGCGAAAAGTGGTTTTTCAACACTATCACAAGTGCAAAAAGTGTTTTTTCCACACTAATACAAGTGCAAAAGTGGTTTCCTGCAACAACACAAGTGCGAAAAGTGGTTTTTCAACACTAACACAAGTGTGAAAAGTGGGTTTTCAACACTAACACAAGTGCGAAAAGTGGTTTTTCAACACTAACACAAGTGCGAAAAGTGGTTTTTCCAAACTAATACAAGTGCAAAAGTGGTTTCCTGCACCAACACAAGTGCGAAAAGTGGTTTTTCAATACTAACACAAGGGCGAAAAGTGGTTTTTCAACACTATCACAAGTGCAAAAAGTGTTTTTTCCACACTAATACAAGTGCAAAAGTGGTTCCCTGCACCAACACAAGTGCGAAAAGTGGTTTTTCAACACGAACACAAGTGCGAAAAGTGGTTTTTCAACACTAACACAAGTGCGAAAAGTGGTTTTTCACACTAATACAAGAGCAAAAGTGGTTTCCTGCACCAACACAAGTGCGAAAAGTGGTTTTTCAACACTAACACAAGTGCAAAAAGTGGTTTTTCAACACTAACACAAGTGCGAAAAGTGGTTTTTCAACACTAACACAAGTGCGAAAAGTGGTTTTTCAACACTATCACAAGTGCAAAAAGTGTTTTTTCCACACTAATACAAGTGCAAAAGTGGTTTCCTGCAACAACACAAGTGCGAAAAGTGGTTTTTCAACACTAACACAAGTGCGAAAAGTGGTTTTTCAACACTAACACAAGTGCGAAAAGTGGTTTTTCCAAACTAATACAAGTGCAAAAGTGGTTTCCTGCACCAACACAAGTGCGAAAAGTGGTTTTTCAACACTAACACAAGTGCGAAAAGTGGTTTTCAACACTATCACAAGTGCAAAAAGTGTTTTTTCCACACTAATACAAGTGCAAAAGTGGTTTCCTGCACCAACACAAGTGCGAAAAGTGGTTTTTCAACACTAACACAAGTGCGAAAAGTGGTTTTTCAACATGAACACAAGTGCGAAAAGTGGTTTTTCCACACTAATACAAGTGCAAAAGTGGTTTCCTGCACCAATACAAGTGCGAAAAGTGGTTTTTCAACACTAACACAAGTGCGAAAAGTGGTTTTTCAACACTAACACAAGGGCGAAAAGTGGTTTTTCAACACTATCACAAGTGCAAAAAGTGTTTTTTCCACACTAATACAAGTGCAAAAGTGGTTCCCTGCACCAACACAAGTGCGAAAAGTGGTTTTTCAACACTAACACAAGTGCGAAAAGTGGTTTTTCAACACTATCACAAGTGCAAAAAGTGTTTTTTCCACACTAATACAAGGGCAAAAGTGGTTTCCTGCACCAACACAAGTGCGAAAAGTGGTTTTTCAACACTAACACAAGTGCGAAATGTGGTTTTTCAATACTAACACAAGGGCGAAAAGTGGCTTTTCAACACTATCACAAGTGCAAAAACTGTTTTTTCCACACTAATACAAGTGCAAAAGTGGTTCCCTGCACCAACACAAGTGCGAAAAGTGGTTTTTCAACACGAACACAAGTGCGAAAATTGGTTTTTCAACACTAACACAAGTGCGAAAAGTGGTTTTTCACACTAATACAAGTGCAAAAGTGGTTTCCTGCACCAACACAAGTGCGAAAAGTGGTTTTTCAACACTAACACAAGTGCAAAAAGTGGTTTTTCAACACTATCACAAGTGCAAAAAGTGTTTTTTCCACACTAATACAAGTGCAAAAGTGGTTTCCTGCACCAACACAAGTGCGAAAAGTGGTTTTTCAACACTAACACAAGTGCGAAAAGTGGTTTTTCAACACTAACACAAGTGCGAAAAGTGGTTTTTCCAAACTAATACAAGTGCAAAAGTGGTTTCCTGCACCAACACAAGTGCGAAAAGTGGTTTTTCAACACTAACACAAGTGCGAAAAGTGGTTTTTCAACACTATCACAAGTGCAAAAAGTGTTTTTTCCACACTAATACAAGTGCAAAAGTGGTTTCCTGCACCAACACAAGTGCGAAAAGTGGTTTTTCAACACTAACACAAGTGCGAAAAGTGGTTTTTCAACATGAACACAAGTGCGAAAAGTGGTTTTTCCACACTAATACAAGTGCAAAAGTGGTTTCCTGCACCAATACAAGTGCGAAAAGTGGTTTTTCAACACTAACACAAGTGCGAAAAGTGGTTTTTCAACACTAACACAAGGGCGAAAAGTGGTTTTTCAACACTATCACAAGTAGTGTAATAATGTTGCTTCTGGGACACCTCCGTTTAACATGTGAAATCCCTATCTAATGTCATTTACCCCCTTGTCTTTTTCAAAAATCATAAACACCTCTATTTCTCCCACCCTCATCTTTATGAACCTTTTGTCTGTAGTACCTATCCTTAATGTTGTTCATTAGACCACTCAAACACTACAAATATTTGTTTTCTCTTATAGACCTATCATCCTTCTTCTACATATCATCTGGCAGATTAATCTTTGACCCATTCACTTCCATATTAATTCTTTCCCTCCCTCATTGCCCATAAACACCTATATTTCTCTCACCCTGTTCTTTACGAACCTTCTAACCTTTTGACATGTTATCCTTATTCATTAGACCACTTAAACACCTGTGATCCTTCTGACCTCATGGACCTTTTAACCTTTTACTCTTAATATCATCTGGTGAATATAACCCACTCAAACAACGACCCTACAAATATTTGTTTATGCGTGGGAAATAATTTAATTCTCTTGCCACTCTCTTCACCATCTAATATATTAACAAAAAAGATGATTGAGTTTGGTTCTTTATTAAGATATTTTAACTGAGCTAAGATAAAATGGTAAACCTCCCTCAATGTTCTTGTTTGAGCACCTCCAGTGCCACATACCATTTTTAAATTAAAGTATATATTTTCCTGACAACCATCAAAGTTTTCCGTCCACTCAAAAATATTTCCATCTTTTTTACCCAATTCACCGGTATTTAAATTAATTCTCTTATTTGTTTTGTGAATTTTTTTACCAGTTGCCTTTTCAATTATACCTATTTGATATTTTTCACATTCATTATGTTTTCCATTTATATACCAAGGTTGATTACACCTCCACTCTTTAGTCTGGTTGATACTTGGTTCTATCATTTATATAATAGTAAAAAAGGCGGCGGTAGCCCGTTAAAATCCCCAACCCCCCCTTTTTAACTTATCACTTATATATATCTTATCACTTATGTATATCTTATCACTTATATATATCTTATCACTTATATATATCTTATCACTTATATATATCTTATCACTTATATACTTATATAACCATAAGGGAGACTATCAATTCCATTTTCTAAAATAAACCTCTTATCATCAAAAGCCCCCAATGCTTTCTTATTCACCTCTTCTGAATATAATTGATGTTTATAACTTCTTATTCCATTAATCTTTCTAAACTCTTCTTTCTTTGTTGTTAAACAGTTATAATAATCCTTAAAGTTTATTGTTTCTTTAATGACATTTTTCTTTACACCTTTTAATTTCTTATCAGTTTTTTCAACGTTATTCACAATGTATTTATAAGCATAAGCCTTAGACCTCAATCCCACAAATTCACTCATGACATTTCCTCCTAATTCATCCTTGAACTTTCCAATCACCTTTTTATTTTTAGAAGAGAACAACTCACTCTCTGGACTGTAATTACTCGTGTCATAGATATTAATGTCTCTTTTCATGTCTGAATAAACATCGTTGGTATTAATTTTCAAAATAAAACTATCTGTATCCATATAAAGTAGATTAACATCATTTTGATATTTCTTCCTCAAGTTATTATAAAAGTAATCATACATTAATGACTTTGATAAATCAAGAATTGTTGTCCCAATATAAATAGGTTTGTTCATTTCAATACTCTCTTTAATCAAATGGATCGCACAAAAGTTCTCAGTAAAGACCTCAGCTCGAGTAAAACTCGGTCTATTAATTAATTTTGATGCTTGTTCCCAAGATGTTGATAATCTGATATTTTGTCTTTTCCTCACATTCTCCATAGTCTTACCAAAGACCGCATTATTCATCAATTTATAAAAGTCTTTCTCAAAATCTGTTTTTGACTCTGTTCTTCTTTGTGTATTAAAATCAATGTACCCCTTTAACCAATGACTTTGATTGAACTTTAGAACCCTATGGATCTTCTCTACTCTTAGACCTTTTGATAAATATTGTCGCAAATTTCTTTGGTGTAGAACATAATTTTTCTTGTTATATAATGTAGTAAGTAATTTTTCTGTTGATTCACCTATATCAAACGATCGTTGATAATCACTCAACCATTCTTTCTTTGGACTTTCTTTCTCACAAGCAAATGGGAGATCTTTGTGTAGGTTATGGAGTTCCTCTGGATATTTTAAATCAATTTCAAAATAATAACCAACTTTTTCTTCATCCAATTCTTTTTGTGTAGAGATACATACATCTTGTAAAACGTTTTTGTAGTCTTTTTCCTTTACCCATCTAAGTTTTCCATAAGGAAGAGCCTGAGACATTGCCCAGCCATACAGGTTGTTTGCGTCATAGTACATCAAGTAAGAACTCTCTTTCGTTGGATCATAATTTGGAAGATATTTGTTATTTGCTTTTGCGTATCTACTCGAGCAGACTTGTGAAATTCCACCTCTTTTTGCCTTTTCAATCATCAAAAGCATATCAACATCGGTTATCAAATCCAAATCTTGTTTTGTCATTTTCAACATCGCACTCCAGGCCAATCCAGGTGCTGTGTAGTAGTGAGCAGGATCCAATCCATATCCAGTGCGACAAACAGATCTAAAGGCTTCAAATACATCGGCCAATAAAAGCACATCAGTTTTGAGATACAAATCGTGATACTCGCCAAGATTCCTGATGTTATATTTTTCCCAAACATTTTGTGCGTGTACATAATCTTTATCAGATATATTACTGTTGTTTAATTTGTTTATAGAAATTTTCTTTTGAAGGAAGTTGTGTTTCATTGAATCTCTCAAATGAGTCCATATAGTCATAGGGGTAAATTCCCTTTTGTGTTAGAAAATCTTTATCTAAAAAATACTCTGAAAGACATGGAAACTCTTTTAGATTTTGAACCAAGTTAACCAATGGACTTGCCATGAATTTAAATGTATCAAGAAATCTGATATGAGTAATAGGAGATGTGTGAATTGTTTTTGTGAATGAAATGTATTTCTGATCCGTGTTTGGAATTGCTGAGATACTTCCAGAAGTCTTTGAGAGTTCCTTGATAAATAGATGTGTATCATAATGAGCGTTGTTATGAAGAAAGACAGGAATGAAAGAGGGGAGTTGATAATTAATATTACAACTTTGATGAGCCAGACCTCTATATTTACCAGTGAGATGACAATGGTCTCTAACCTTTAGACCTTTACCAATTTTCTCCTCACAAATATGACAGACATTGTTTTTTATAAATTCCCTTTTTTCTTTACTTGTTAAGGACATTGGTTTATTGGTTTCTCTCATTATCTTGGTTAATCGAACACAGTCTTTTTCTAGTCGTTTCACAAACTCCTCTGGGGTATTTGAGCCTCTATACATCTCTAACTTGTTATATTTATCACCAACGGATGATTTGATATAATAACAAAAACCACAAGGAGTATGTTTTTGATATTTATTTGTGTATGATTCTTTTGGATCTGGAGAAGCAGTATCAATTTTTTCTAAAATACTTTCAAAATCAGCATATATAACAAATGGATGTTTGATCTTTTTATTTTCATCTTTGAATGTGATCTTTGAGCCTTCTTTAGGCATATTGATTACCGTTGATTTATGTTCGCCACAATAATTTGAATGTTTATCTAATCTTTCTTGTGAATTGAAGAAGTTAAGACAACGCAAACAAATATATATTTTATTTGTTCTCTTACAGACTTGTGGTTTTATTAATTTAGCAATATCTTTGATGTATGTATAATGTGAATTTTCGTCTGAATTAAAATATAGAAGATTAATATGAGTTTGTTTACAATTGTCAGAAAGCTTTAAAACCTGAATGTTGTTTGTTTCTGTTAGACCATAAACATTAACTGATAAATTATTCATCTTTTCAAATTTAGGAATATCATTTAAAGTCATCGGAAACTTTAGATCTTTCGTATTTAATGTATTCTCATATTTTTTATAATGAGATACTCTTTCATCATGAAAATGTGGAGGATGTAAGTGTGCTAAAATAGACCAGAGAAAACATTTATTGTCTTTATTTTTGATATTGATAACTGCTTTTCTATTTTTGATAACACTGGGTAAATCAATGTAAGAAGAAGCTTTTAGAGGATCTGATTTAAGAATATGAATGTCTATGTAAATAATTTTTCCTATATTGAATCCACTTCCTACGATTGAATTATCCACATCTTGCTCTTGTTTAATAAGTTCATCATAGACTCCTGATGTTTTAAAATCTTGATATGAAGATATAAAGTGTGGCTCAGTTCTCATGTATGGTGCATCTATAACTCCTTCATCCTTTGTCATTTCTAATTTTACTCCCATATAAAATTTAAGTGGTTTCATTTCCTTTAGTGTTTTTTCAATCAACGTTTGAACAGCAGGTTTAACTATTTCTACAGCATCAACTATAGACTCTGGTTCAGGAGGTTTGAAGTTAAAGACTCTTATTTTAATATGTCCTTTGAATGCTCCATCAGAGTTTTTAGTTGTGATAAAATTTGATAAATGTAGATTTGTTTTAAGATGTATTTTGAAGCCTTTCTTGAGGATATTTTTATTACATGTAGAACAGTGTTTTGTTTCAGGTGGAAGAGGGGAAAGTTTGTTTAAAATGTTGTATGTATGTTTTGCGGTGAGAATATGTTGTTTATAATATTTTACTTCCTTCTCGCAAGTATCACAATAAACCATATTTATAGCGTGAGAAAACGTGGTGTTTTATATATATCACTGTGCTTAAAATAAAACACTTTTGAGCTTTACAGCTCCGTTTTATATATATCGCTGTGCTTAAACTAAAACACTTTTTCACTCAGAATCATCTAAGTCATAACTATCACATGAATACTCAGAATCATACTCAGAGTCATCAATAAAGCTACTCTCATAACTATCATTTGAGCACAAACTATTAGTATCATAACTATCATCTGTGTTCAATGAAATACTATCATCACCATCGTCCGAGTTCAATGAAATACTATCATCACTATCGTCCGAGTTCAATGAAATAGTAAAATCTTCACTGCTGTAATGACTCATATTTAATTAGCAGAAAAAACCTTTCCATCTATACCAATATACTTTCTTTCATTAACGGATTCAATCTCTACATTTTTAATATCAAAAGTTATCTTTAAATAATCTCTAACTATCATAGAACGAAATGACATTTCACCAGAAATATTAACATCATTCATTTTACTTAGATCTACACCCTTTGGATTATTAAAGAAAATACAAATGTCTCCTCTAGAATTATTAATGGTCTTATCATTCTTTTTCAAAGTATCGTGGTCAATCACTTTTTCAAGCTTTGAATAAATTGCCAGGAGTAGAGGAGAAACTTTTGTTAGATTTACTTTAATGGATGTCTTTCCAGGTATAGTTAGAGCTCTTCCTTTAAATGAAATAGAGGGGCTCATGTTATTTTCCATAACTGGTTTTACCCAAAAATTTCCATATTTATCTTTGTTCAATTTAACATCTTTGACATATTTTTCTATATCTTCCACCGAAGTAGAGATTGATTGAAATTTGTCTTTTGTGCTTTGAAACATTGTATTTATTAATGAATAAACTTGCGTTTAGTTTAAGTAAAAATTTACTATATAAATATGATAAGTTCTGAAGGATATTTAGAATTTCCAGACTCTCCATATGATAAATTAGAGAATTGTCCAGCTTGTGATAGAATAGGGCTTAATAATGAGGGTTCATATAAACAATGTTTATTCTGTGATTATATTCTAATTAATGATAATAAGAAATATAAAAAAACATATAACTCTTTTAAATTAGAACCAAAAATGAATTACTTTACAAGATTAATAAGAGAGATGAATGTTAAGCATTATGGTGATAATACACCATTTCTTACAAGGAAAGAGACTCTTTGTATTGAGGAAATGTATAAGGGTTTAATGATATTTATTATTCAAAATAATTTTAATGGAAATGTTAATACAAGATACTATATAAATAAAATAATGAATTATTTTGAAATTAAACCCGAACTCAGGATAAAATATAGAGTTTCTAAAATAGCTCAAAAAAAGTTAGATGACTTGTTTTCCAAATATATAAATGAATGATTTTTTACCCGTTTGGGAAAATAAGATAAAGTTTAATAACCATAAAAACATTCCAAATTCATTGAGATGTCTAATAGTTGGTTCAAGCGGATGTGGGAAAACCTGTTTACTTTTAAAGATGCTCCTTGGTCCTAATTTTTTAGATTATGATAATTTAATAATTTTTACAAAGTCAAGTTTTCAACCCGAGTATCAACTACTCTCACAGGGTTTTAATGCAGGTCTTAAAAAGGAAGACATTATCGGTTTATTTAAACTTCAAAACAAACTGAATGATTATAATATTGAAGATATAATACAATTATTTTGTGATACACAGAAATCAAAATCGAAACCCATAACTTGTATTCTCAGTGATAATACGGATGATATACCTTCACCTCAAGATTTAGATAAATCAAAAAAGAACCTCGTCATCTTTGATGATTGTGTTAATGAGAGAAACCAAACAGTAATGGATAGCTACTATACAAGAGGGAGACATTCTTCTTGTAATTGTATATATCTTAGTCAATCATATTTTCAACTCCCTCGACGCTCAATAAGAAACAATGCCAATACTTTTATTTTATTTAAGTTAAATTCAATAGATGTAAATAATTTTTGGAGAGATAATTGCTCTACGTTATGTAGTAAAAAAGAATTTGAAAATTATATGAAACACACGATTGGAAAATATAAATATATTGTTGTGAAACAAGATGAGATACTAAATGATATTTTTCAATAAATAAATACAGAAAATGAATACCGAAGAAAGAGAAAGAAAGTTTAAGGAACATCAACAATTAGTTTCAAAAGTTGTTAAACAACAGGAAGAGATAAAGAAGAAACGGAGACAGAAACTAACTGGTGAAGAAGCCTTTGAAAGAAAACAAGAGAAATTCTTTAAACCACTTTTGAAAACTCAACACTCACCTACAGTTCCCACGGTAGAATTTACTCCGAAAAAACTTCAAATGCTCAAAGATTTTAGTCAGATAACAAAACAAGAACTTGGTGAATTAGAATATGATGACGAGGGATTATTTCGGAAACTTGAGCAGGTAAATCAACCCCCTAATTATGTTGTGGAAGCTCTTCAAAACAATGAATATTCGGCGGGTTCAAAAACCAGAGCAGGTCTCATTCCAACAGAAGAACCAGCAGTGTTTCATCTTGTGGAAGAAAAGGTATTGATATTTAATGATGAATTGATGTTCTTGAGTTCTACTCAACCAAATGTTAAATTAACTCCAAGATTAATGTTTCTTCTAACAAACCCCGGATTCAGCGGTTCAAAATATTTTGAGGAACCACTTGATATGGAAAGAGAGGAAGATAGGGTATATATTGAGTTGTTAAATGCACTTGATTATGGAGTTTCTGTTGCTGGTAAAAGTAAGAAGAATGAGAAGGAGAAACATATTATTGATGCTTTAAGTAAACTTGGTTCAGGTGTTAGTTTTCTTCCAAATGACCCATCACAATTAGTTAATAGGCTATTATTGTTGTTAGGTAGTAAGAAGGCTGGAAACAACAATTGTTTTAATGAATCCTCAGCCATTTTAGATCAGTTGATGAATATGAAAATAATTAATAAATGTCAATACAAAGATATTTTATTAGATATTAAATAAGATGAGAAGCACAATTCTTAGTTTTAATTTCACAACGAGCGATTACACAGCTTCATTCCCTTACCCACTACAACTTGACCCCCTTACCTCATATGAGGCATCTTTGTTGTCAATGGAAACTTACAATACCCTTTTTAATATCACAGAGAAAAACAACAAGTTTAGTTATAATCCAGGCACTGCCTACAAAACTATAACTGTTTCACCTGGAGCTTACGAGATTTCTCAAATATCTTCAGAAGTCTCTCGCCTTATGAAAGAAAAAGGTGATGAACCAAAAAATATTGTAATAGATATTCAAAAACACACTTCAAAATCAACTATTAAACTTAAAAATAATTATAAAGTTGATTTCACGATTGAAAATTCGTTTAGAGAGCTATTGGGTTTCTCTTCAAAAAAGATTGAAAATAACGGGACGTTTTACAGTGATAATGTTATCCAAATATCCTCCGGTATAAATTCAGTATTAATTCATTGTGATTTGATTGATGGTGCTTATAACGATGGAATAAGAACAAATACAATATTTTCATTCAGTGCATACTCAACCCCGATTGGTTATAAATTTAATATGGAACCAAAAAATCTTGTCTATTTACCTGTGTCAGGAAAAACCATATACAGAGTAAATTTTAGGATAACCGACCAAGATAATCGTATGATATCCTTTAATGATGAAATTATATCCATCAGAATTCACCTACGTGAAGTTTTTCAATAAATAAATAATGGTTATTGTGAGAAAACACGAGTTGGGAAAATATAAAATAATTACAGGGGAGGGCATGTTCCTTTCACCAGACTATACAAGGTATGTGGGTAGAGGATACTATAAACCTAAGAGACAACGAGGTGTAGGTCATCAATTTCGAAATAAAGGAGATGGGATAATTGATACTCTAATGGGTATTGGTTCAACCATCCTTAAACATAAAGACCTAATTGGTTCAACTGCTTCTGCCGTGGGCTCCGTTGCGGGTGCTATAAAGAGTATAAAAGATGCTCAAAAGGAGTCTCATAAATTACAAGCAATCAAAGAAATAAAAAAAGGTAAAACTCAACTATCTTCACAAGAACGACAAAAAATCATTAAAATACTTGGGTCAGGGTTTCAACAATTTTAATGCTATATAAATACAAGTATGGAAGCGATTGATAGTATCTATGATTTGGATGATACGATTATCATTTCAAACTCCACTAAAAAGGAAGACTATTTTAAGGTAAATGCTATAACAGGAACAGACTGGAATTCAAACGGAACAAAAAGTTTTGAAATAAATAATCAACAAACTTACTTGAATATAGCTGATAGTTTCTTGCTGTGTAAATTTAAATTCACTAAGGCTGCGAATAATACTAATGCTACACTCGTAAATGATTTCTTCTGGAAAATGTTTGACAGTGTCCGCCTGTATATTGGAACACAAGAGGTTGAAGCGGTTGATTATGTCTCTGCTACATCTGAAATGATGAAATTTACACTATATTCGTTTAGTGATAGAATGGGTAAGGGAGCTGTTGAAGGTTTTATTCCTGATATGTCAACGGGTACAAACGCAGACCCTGGTTATAGTCAAAGGAAGTCAATGTATAATGATGAAACAAAAGCAGTGAATAGTTTTACCGTAGCAGTACCTCTTAAAGGTATATTTGGATTTTGCGATTATGATAAAGTTTTGTATGGTCTTAAAATTAGATTTCAACTACAAAGGAATGATAATGTAAATAGGTTGCTTTTTGGGGATGAAAATGCTTTTGGAGACAACAATAAATTTGTTATTAATGATTTGTGTTGGTATATCAGTGAATATACTCCTAATCTTAAAACGGAAGAGATGTTAAATAGAAGACTTAACTCAAAGAAACCGCTAAATGTATCATACCTTAAAAGAAGATGTCAACACGTTAAACTGGAACACACTACCTACACTTGGAATTTGGGTGTTCTTCAAGGAAAGCCACGATACCTCTGGCTCATTTTTAAAAAACCAGATGGAGAGGACGGTACTAATAAGAATAATGCGCTGAGTGATAATGCTAAGGTGAAACAACTTCGGGTTTCTCTTGATGGCACATTTTATCCGCGAGATAGATTGGAAATTGATTGGGAAAAAAATGATTATGCGGAAGCCTACAAGTCCTACCAAAAGGTGTGTGAAAGTAATGGTAATAATGATCCTATTTTGGATATGGTTGCATTTAAAGGTTTATATACAATCTACGCAATTGACCTGAGTTCTCAAAAGGAAACTATAAAGTCTAATCGAGTGGATACTTCTCTATACATTGAAAGAGGGGAGAATGAAGAAGTTGATGCTTATTGTTTGCTTTTGGAGGAAACAGAATTACAGATTAATACAGATAATGGTGTTATGATTAATATCACATAGGTTTTTTCTCATAAATAAATGGTTGGGGTATATGTTAATCAAATCAATCTTAATAAATTAACATCTTGTATTCAAAATCAAAAGCCTTGTATTATTAATGTTAATACAATTCAAAGAAAAGGAGCTGTAAGAATTGATGTTTTACTCACACACACACAAGTAAAAACACTAAATGATGTTGGATCACTTAAAATTAAAATGACGAAACCTATGTTAAAGAAATATTCAATAGACGAGTCAAGAGGAGGATTTCTCCCGTTTCTAATTCCTTTATTTGCTGGTTTAAGTGCGGCGGGAGCATTGACTGGTGGTATTTCAGCAGCGGTAAAAACTGCTAACGAAAGGAAGGCACAACTAAAAGCTCAAAAAGAATTGGAAAGACATAACAAGGAGTTGGAGAAACAAATTAGTGGAAGTGGTGTAATTGTAGATTTTGCTCAAAAACTTGAAAGTCTACCTGATAAAGCTAGATTGTTGGTTGGTGATATGCTTTCCTCTATCGCTCAAGCGGGTGTTAAACTAACTAAACGGGGTAATGGATTGTATCTTTCTCATAAATAAATGGATAAATGGTTTAAACAATTTGGAAAGAATACAACGTCAAATATAGAACTAGCCAAGTATTGTAAAACACTAAAAATTGATAATGTGGTAATCTGTATGAGAGATGAATTAATACATATAAATAAGAATACAAAGAATATTATTATGAATTTAGACACACAGAATGGTTCTCATTGGGTTTGTATTCATAATAGTCAGGATAAATATTATTTTGATAGTTATGGTATGCCACCACCTGTTGAAGTAATACAATTCTTACAGAATGGTGTTTATCAAACATTTCAAGTTCAAGAAATTAATTCTAAATGTTGTGGTCAATTATGTTTATATGTATTATTTCAACTCAACAATAATGAAAAGTTTTATGATATCATTTTTAATCTAATATAAATGACTTATGTTGGAAAAGATGGTTCTATCTTTGGAAAATCCTCTCAGGATATTGATTTATCAAATTATTATACAAAGGCACAGGCTGAACGACAAAAATATAGTGTAAGTAAAAATATTAATATGAAGAATACTTATAAATTAATCAATTATCCAAACCCTACAGATGCGAATGACTTAATTAGATTAAGTGATTTATCACAATATATATTTTTAAAGAAAACAGCACGTTTTGTGAAAGAAGTAAAATTTACAACCACAACACCTGGTTATACTGACCATACACCTTTCCTCATTGAATTTAACTACCTGCTTACAATTGAATTTTATAAAGAAGGACATTTAGTTAATATGCGAATTAATAAATGGGGGTATGATATGCCTGATTTAGGGTATAATTGGTCTTTTTCAATAAACATAGAAGACCTACATGATTTAAATCAGTCTCGTAAAGAAGAATATTATCCACTTGGTGAAGATAAGGATTTATGTGGAAGTACAATTAGTAAACAACAAATACGTGATTTTAAGAAAATAAAAATATATGATAGTATAGCGATGGTTCGCATGACAAAGAAGGAAGGTAATGAGATAAGGATAGAAAGCCGAGGAATACAAACCGATTTGGTAGTGGGAAGATGGGGTGGTATTACCTGTCATAATATTAATCTCACATATATTTCTGATACATAAATGGCAGGAAGAAGACTACAAGAGAATTATAATTTTTGTATTCAAGGATACCTACAAGAAAAGGGTGCTCGGTATTACATACCTTATGATTTGGAGCATATACATGGGAATTTTGTCATAAAAAACTGGCCTTATACTGATATTGTTAAACCCACAAATAGAGACTTGTTTAAAATATTAAATAAAAATGAACTTCTCAAAGTTATGAAATATAAAACTCTTTTAGAAATCGTCAACAAATCTTATTGGTATCCTATTATGAGAAAAATAATTATAGATACAAGAATATCTCAAAATCCAGATGAGTATATGTATAATATTCTTTGGGGTTCAAACTCAAGGGTAGCAAGGGATGAGGAAGGAGTTGAAGAAGAGAAGGAGGAAAGAGAGAAAAAGGAGAAGGAGGAAAGGGAGAGGGAGGAGAAGGAGGAGAGGGAGAAAAAGGAGGAGAAGGAGGAGAGGGAGAAAAAGGAGAAGGAGGAAAGGGAGAAAAGGGAGAAGGAGGAAAGAGAGAAAAAGGAGAAGGAGGAAAGGGAGAGGGAGAAAATGGAGGAGGAGGAGAGGGAGATGGAAATCAGTGAGATTCATAAAAGATTGAGTGTATTAAAGCAAATAAATCAATCTCAACGCACCGAAGAGGAAATTAAAGAATTAACAACTCTTATGAAGATAATAGTTTCAAAAATAAGAACGTCAATGTCTTCAATTTCAGAGATTTAAACGAGAAAGTGGTGAAGAAGAAGAAGAAGAAGAAGGAAAAGATTATGTGATTGATGATGTTGGTGTCATTGACTTTAGTTAGTTTTTATTTGTAAATAAATGGAGGAGAGAGTGAAGGCATTCCTTAGGATTCTTTATGTTTTAAAAATAAAGATTGAAATGTATATGTTGAAAACCAAAAAGGTTTTGATACTCTGTCGGAATTTTTCTGATAAATAAATATGAGTTATTGTCTCAAATGTAAAAAGAAAACTAAATCTAAAAATATCTCTTATGTTAAAGCTAAAAATAATAGAGTTTATCAAAAAGGAATATGTCAAGTATGTGGCTCTAAAAAGTGCCAATTCATCTCTCCTAAAAGAGGAGGAGACATACAAAAGTTTCTGTCAGGAAGTAAATTTACAACAACTGGAATTCCAGGGGAATTACACCTTCCAGGGTATTCTTTCTGTGGTCCAGGAACAAACTTGGATAAAAGATTAGATGAGGCTGACAATCCTAAACCTTGGTCTAAACCTACAAATAGGGTTGACGAAGTGTGTATGAAGCATGATATTGCTTATGGGAAAACCACTACGTTGACTGAAAAACATAAAGCCGACAGCGAAATGTTGTATAATTTGTCTTTGATACAAAATCCAACGTTGAGAGAGAAAGTTGATAGGTTTATTGTGAGAAATTTGATAAATGCTAAATTGAAACTTGGTCTTGGTTATTCCTCAAAAAACTATTAGGCTCTAATGATGCCATCAAGACTGAGGAGCTTTTGGCTGAAGAATTACACAAACCTATAATCACAAAGTTTAAAAGAAGGAAGGTTTATTCTAAATACACTGACCACATATGGTCCGCTGATTTAATTGAATTGAATAATGACAGGGGATACAGGTATGCTTTAACCGTTATTGATTTGAGGAGTAGATTTGCCTGGGTTGTCCCTTTAAAAAATAAAAGGGGTGATACTTTAATGTTAGCCTTTAAGCTAATATTTGATCGGGATAAAAGGAAACCAAAGAAGTTATGGACTGATGAGGGAACAGAGTTCTATAACAAAATATTCATGAAATTTCTTAAGGGGAAGGGTATTAAATTATACAGCACCTTTAATGAAGGAAAGGCAGTTGTTATTGAGCGTTTTAATCGTACTTTAAAAGAGAAATTATATAAAAAATTCACACAACTCGGTTCTCAAAAATGGGTGTATTTAATTCAGGATATTGTAGATAATTACAATAATACAGTTCATTCATCAACACAATCAAAACCATCAGAAACATTTACAAAATTAGAATATGAAAAGGAGATTAATTTGAGAAAGCCCAAGTTTAAAGTTGGTGATATTGTAAGAATATACAAATGGAAAAGTCATTTTGAGAAAGGTTATACACAAAAATGGACTCGTGAATTATTTAAAATCATTGATGTAATGGATACAGTCCCTTGGACCTACAAATTATATGATTTAAATGGAGAAGAAATCTTGGGTTCATTTTACTCACAAGAATTACAAAAAACACAAGTAAGCAGCTAATACCCTTGAAAATAATAAATAAATAAATAAAATGTAATGGGGATACGTTTTTAAATCTGTGAACCCCAAACACAGAATCCCACAACTTTTTAGTTGGGGCTTAACTTTTGTGTGTGTATAATGGGGATACGTTTTTAAATCTGTGAACCCCAAACACAGAATCCCACAACTTTTTAGTTGGGGCTTAACTTTTGTGTGTGTATAATGGGGATACGTTTTTAAATCTGTGAACCCCAAACACAGAATCCCACAACTTTTTAGTTGGGGCTTAACTTTTGTGTGTGTATAATGGGGATACGTTTTTAAATCTGTGAACCCCAAACACAGAATCCCACAACTTTTTAGTTGGGGCTTAACTTTTGTGTGTGTGTGTATGTGCGAGTGAGTCATAATAATATACAAACCCTAACCCAACCCAAGCCCTAACCCAACCCCATCCCTAACCCAAACCCATCCCTAACCCAACCCATCCCTAACCCAACCCCATCCCTAACCCAACCCCATCCCTAACCCAACCCCATCCCTAACCCAACCCCATCCCTAACCCAACCCCATCCCTAACCCAACCCCAACCCTAACCCAACCCCATCACTAACCCAACCCCATCCCTAACCCAACCCCAACCCTAACCCAACCCCATCCCTAACCCAACCCCATCCCTAACCCAACCCATCCCTAACCCTCACATTCAAAATCCCAACCCTAACCCAATCCCATCCCTAACCCAACCCCAACCCTAACCCTCACATTCAAAATCCCAACCCTAACCCAACCCATCCCTAACCCAACCCCATCCCTAACCCAACCCCATCCCTAACCCAACCCCAACCCTAACCCTCACATTCAAAATCCCAACCCTAACCCAACCCCATCCCTAACCCTCACATTCAAAATCCCACCCAAACCCTAACATAATCTTTCTTTTCTTCTTTTTTAAATACGTATTTCTTTTTTTTTTTTTCCTCTTCCTCCAATTCTGTCTTTCAAGGCTTTTAAGTTTGAAGAAGTAGAAATGGGAAGAAAGAATTTTCCAGCATTTTCTTCCTCGAACTTTCTTGATATTGCTTAAATCAAGCGTCATTAAATAAAGAACATTGTTCATTGCTTTAGAATCCAAAGAGTCTCCAAGAGGAACCCCACAGGTAGAGTCTCCAAAATAAAACCAACTTTCCAAGTTCCCAAGGTATAACCACATTCCTGTTGAGCCTCCAAGATAGGTATCACATTCCGAGTCATCAAAACAAAACCCCCATTCCGAGTCTCCAAAACGAAACCAGTTTTCAAAGTCTCCAAGGTAAAACTCTTTTCCTAATTTTATGAAATTTAGTGAGTCTCCAAGGTAGGCTCCACAGTTAGAACCATCTAGGCAGACCTCATAATTTGTTTTTCCCAAATTTAGTGAGTCTCCAAGGTAGGCTCCACAGTTAGAACCATCTAGGCAGACCTCATAATTTGTTTTTCCCAAATTCAGTGAGTCTCCAAGGTAGGCTCCACAGTTAGAACCATCTAGGCAAACCTCATAATTTGTTTTTCCCAAATTTAGTGAGTCTCCAAGGTAGGCTCCACAGTTAGAACCATCTAGGCAAACCTCATAATTTGTTTTTCCCAAATTTAGTGAGTCTCCAAGGTAGGCTCCACAGTTAGAACCATCTAGGCAGACCTCATAATTTGTTTTTCCCAAATTTAGTGAGTCTCCAAGGTAGGCTCCACAGTTAGAACCATCTAGGCAGACCTCATCATTTGTTTTTCCCAAATTCAGTGAGTCTCCAAGGTAGGCTCCACAGTTAGAACCATCTAGGCAAACCTCATAATTTGTTTTTCCCAAATTTAGTGAGTCTCCAAGGTAGGCTCCACAGTTAGAACCATCTAGGCAGACCTCATAATTTGTTTTTCCCAAATTTAGTGAGTCTCCAAGGTATAACTCTTTGGCTGGGTCATCAAGGTAGAACTCGTTCAGTGGGTTTTGTTTTGATAACTCACAATAAGTATCATCATGGTAGAACTCTTTTTCAGGATTTTGTGGATCTCCAAGGTATAACTCTTTGGCTGGGTCATCAAGGTAGAACTCGTTCTGTGGGTCTTGGTTGTTCAAAAGATCTTCAAACAAAAAAATAACTTTATCCCAAGTTGTGTTAAAAGTAGAATTTTCATTTCGTAGCTCAGATACAATTTCCTCCATCGACAAGAGGTTCGAGTCCAGTTCATCAATCTGAAGGTTGAGCGCTACACAGGTAGTAGGACTCCAAGGAATAGCAAAGTTATCCCATTCCATTTCGGCATAGGAGTCCATTCTCAAGTGAAGCAGAAAGCGTGTTTGAAAAAGCCTGTGTGGTCGGTGCCTTTTATAAGAAGGGCTGGGTGTGTGTCATTTCCTGTGGAAATTCCCTGGGCGTGTCTTAACTGGAAATGATGTGATGGAAATTCCCTGAAAATGATGTTATGTATTACCTGGAAATGATACAATGCTGAAGAGTTTATAAAGTGGGTGGGACTTAGCAAAAGTGGGAGGAGCTTAGCAAAAGTGGGCGGGGCTTAGTAAAAAGTGGGCGTGGCTTAACAAAAAGTGGGCGGGGCTTAGTAAAAATGGGCGTGGTTTACCAAAAAGTGGGCGGGGCTTACCAAAAAATGGTATGTGGCACTGGAGGCGCTCAAACAAGAACATTGAGGGAGGTTTACCATTTTATCTTAGCTCAGTTAAAATATCTTAATAAAGAACCAAACTCAAACATATTTTTTGTTAATATATTAGATGGTGAAGAGAGTGGCAAGAGAATTAAATTATTTCCCACGCATAAACAAATATTTGTAGGGTCGTTGTTTGAGTGGGTTATATTCACCAGATGATATTAAGAGTAAAAGGTTAAAAGGTCCATGAGGTCAGAAGGATCACAGGTGTTTAAGTGGTCTAATGAATAAGGATAACATGTCAAAAGGTTAGAAGGTTCGTAAAGAACAGGGTGAGAGAAATATAGGTGTTTATGGGCAATGAGGGAGGGAAAGAATTAATATGGAAGTGAATGGGTCAAAGATTAATCTGCCAGATGATATGTAGAAGAAGGATGATAGGTCTATAAGAGAAAACAAATATTTGTAGTGTTTGAGTGGTCTAATGAACAACATTAAGGATAGGTACTACAGACAAAAGGTTCATAAAGATGAGGGTGGGAGAAATAGAGGTGTTTATGATTTTTGAAAAAGACAAGGGGGTAAATGACATTAGATAGGGATTTCACATGTTAAACGGAGGTGTCCCAGAAGCAACATTATTACACTACTATCACAAGTGCAAAAAGTGTTTTTTCCACACTAATACAAGTGCAAAAGTGGTTCCCTGCACCAACACAAGTGCGAAAAGTGGTTTTTCAACACTAACACAAGTGCGAAAAGTGGTTTTTCAACACTATCACAAGTGCAAAAAGTGTTTTTTCTACACTAATACAAGTGCAAAAGTGGTTTCCTGCACCAACACAAGTGCGAAAAGTGGTTTTTCAACACTAACACAAGTGCGAAAAGTGTTTTTTCCACACTAATACAAGTGCAAAAGTGGTTTCCTGCACCAACACAAGTGTGAAAAGTGGTTTTTCAACACTAACACAAGTGCGAAAAGTGGTTTTTCAACACTAACACAAGGGCGAAAAGTGGTTTTTCAACACTATCACAAGTGCAAAAAGTGTTTTTTCCACACTAATACAAGTGCAAAAGTGGTTCCCTGCACCAACACAAGTGCGAAAAGTGGTTTTTCAACACTAACACAAGTGCGAAAAGTGGTTTTTCAATACTAACACAAGGGCGAAAAGTGGTTTTTCAACACTATCACAAGTGCAAAAAGTGTTTTTTCCACACTAATACAAGTGCAAAAGTGGTTCCCTGCACCAACACAAGTGCGAAAAGTGGTTTTTCAACACGAACACAAGTGCGAAAAGTGGTTTTTCAACACTAACACAAGTGCGAAAAGTGGTTTTTCCAAACTAATACAAGTGCAAAAGTGGTTTCCTGCACCAACACAAGTGCGAAAAGTGGTTTTTCAACACTAACACAAGTGCGAAAAGTGGTTTTTCAACACTATCACAAGTGCAAAAAGTGTTTTTTCCACACTAATACAAGTGCAAAAGTGGTTTCCTGCACCAACACAAGTGCGAAAAGTGGTTTTTCAACATGAACACAAGTGCGAAAAGTGGTTTTTCAACATGAACACAAGTGCGAAAAGTGGTTTTTCCACACTAATACAAGTGCAAAAGTGGTTTCCTGCACCAATACAAGTGCGAAAAGTGGTTTTTCAACACTAACATAAGTGCGAAAAGTGGTTTTTCAACACTAACACAAGGGCGAAAAGTGGTTTTTCAACACTATCACAAGTGCAAAAAGTGGTTTTTCAACACTATCTCAAGTGCAAAAAGTGTTTTTTCCACACTAATACAAGTGCAAAAGTGGTTTCCTGCACCAACACAAGTGCGAAAAGTGGTTTTTCAACACTAACACAAGTGCGAAAAGTGGTTTTTCAATACTAACACAAGGGCGAAAAGTGGTTTTTCAACAGTATCACAAGTGCAAAAAGTGTTTTTTCCACACTAATACAAGTGCAAAAGTGGTTCCCTGCACCAACACAAGTGCGAAAAGTGGTTTTTCAACACGAACACGAGTGCGAAAAGTGGTTTTTCAACACTAACACAAGTGCGAAAAGTGGTTTTTCACACTAATACAAGTGCAAAAGTGGTTTTTCAACACTATCACAAGTGCAAAAAGTGTTTTTTCCACACTAATACAAGTGCAAAAGTGGTTTCCTGCACCAACACAAGTGCGAAAAGTGGTTTTTCAACACTAACACAAGTGCAAAAGTGGTTTTTCAACACTAACACAAGTGCGAAAAGTGGTTTTTCAACACTAACACAAGTGCGAAAAGTGGTTTTTCAACACTATCACAAGTGCAAAAAGTGTTTTTTCCACACTAATACAAGTGCAAAAGTGGTTTCCTGCAACAACACAAGTGCGAAAAGTGGTTTTTCAACACTAACACAAGTGTGAAAAGTGGGTTTTCAACACTAACACAAGTGCGAAAAGTGGTTTTTCAACACTAACACAAGTGCGAAAAGTGGTTTTTCCAAACTAATACAAGTGCAAAAGTGGTTTCCTGCACCAACACAAGTGCGAAAAGTGGTTTTTCAATACTAACACAAGGGCGAAAAGTGGTTTTTCAACACTATCACAAGTGCAAAAAGTGTTTTTTCCACACTAATACAAGTGCAAAAGTGGTTCCCTGCACCAACACAAGTGCGAAAAGTGGTTTTTCAACACGAACACAAGTGCGAAAAGTGGTTTTTCAACACTAACACAAGTGCGAAAAGTGGTTTTTCACACTAATACAAGAGCAAAAGTGGTTTCCTGCACCAACACAAGTGCGAAAAGTGGTTTTTCAACACTAACACAAGTGCAAAAAGTGGTTTTTCAACACTAACACAAGTGCGAAAAGTGGTTTTTCAACACTAACACAAGTGCGAAAAGTGGTTTTTCAACACTATCACAAGTGCAAAAAGTGTTTTTTCCACACTAATACAAGTGCAAAAGTGGTTTCCTGCAACAACACAAGTGCGAAAAGTGGTTTTTCAACACTAACACAAGTGCGAAAAGTGGTTTTTCAACACTAACACAAGTGCGAAAAGTGGTTTTTCCAAACTAATACAAGTGCAAAAGTGGTTTCCTGCACCAACACAAGTGCGAAAAGTGGTTTTTCAACACTAACACAAGTGCGAAAAGTGGTTTTTCAACACTATCACAAGTGCAAAAAGTGTTTTTTCCACACTAATACAAGTGCAAAAGTGGTTTCCTGCACCAACACAAGTGCGAAAAGTGGTTTTTCAACACTAACACAAGTGCGAAAAGTGGTTTTTCAACATGAACACAAGTGCGAAAAGTGGTTTTTCCACACTAATACAAGTGCAAAAGTGGTTTCCTGCACCAATACAAGTGCGAAAAGTGGTTTTTCAACACTAACACAAGTGCGAAAAGTGGTTTTTCAACACTAACACAAGGGCGAAAAGTGGTTTTTCAACACTATCACAAGTGCAAAAAGTGTTTTTTCCACACTAATACAAGTGCAAAAGTGGTTCCCTGCACCAACACAAGTGCGAAAAGTGGTTTTTCAACACTAACACAAGTGCGAAAAGTGGTTTTTCAACACTATCACAAGTGCAAAAAGTGTTTTTTCCACACTAATACAAGGGCAAAAGTGGTTTCCTGCACCAACACAAGTGCGAAAAGTGGTTTTTCAACACTAACACAAGTGCGAAATGTGGTTTTTCAATACTAACACAAGGGCGAAAAGTGGCTTTTCAACACTATCACAAGTGCAAAAACTGTTTTTTCCACACTAATACAAGTGCAAAAGTGGTTCCCTGCACCAACACAAGTGCGAAAAGTGGTTTTTCAACACGAACACAAGTGCGAAAATTGGTTTTTCAACACTAACACAAGTGCGAAAAGTGGTTTTTCACACTAATACAAGTGCAAAAGTGGTTTCCTGCACCAACACAAGTGCGAAAAGTGGTTTTTCAACACTAACACAAGTGCAAAAAGTGGTTTTTCAACACTATCACAAGTGCAAAAAGTGTTTTTTCCACACTAATACAAGTGCAAAAGTGGTTTCCTGCACCAACACAAGTGCGAAAAGTGGTTTTTCAACACTAACACAAGTGCGAAAAGTGGTTTTTCAACACTATCACAAGTGCAAAAAGTGGTTTTTCAACACTAACACAAGTGCGAAAAGTGTTTTTTCCACACTAATACAAGTGCAAAAGTGGTTTCCTGCACCAACACAAGTGCGAAAAGTGGTTTTTCAACACTATCACAAGAGCAAAAAATAGTTTTTTCCACACTAATACAAGTGCAAAAGTGGTTTCCTGCACCAACACAAGTGCGAAAAGTGGTTTTTCAACACTAACACAAGTGCGAAAAGTGGTTTTTCAATACTAACACAAGGGCGAAAAGTGGTTTTTCAACACTATCACAAGTGCAAAAAGTGTTTTTTCCACACTAATACAAGTGCAAAAGTGGTTCCCTGCACCAACACAAGTGCGAAAAGTGGTTTTTCAACACAAACACAAGTGCGAAAAGTGGTTTTTCAACACTAACATAAGTGCGAAAAGTGGTTTTTCACACTAATACAAGTGCAAAAGTGGTTTCCTGCACCAACACAAGTGCGAAAAGTGGTTTTTCAACACTAACACAAGTGCGAAAAGTGGTTTTTCAACACTATCACAAGTGCAAAAAGTGTTTTTTCCACACTAATACAAGTGCAAAAGTGGTTTCCTGCACCAACACAAGTGCGAAAAGTGGTTTTTCAACACTAACACAAGTGCGAAAAGTGGTTTTTCAACACTATCACAAGTGCAAAAAGTGGTTTTTCAACACTAACACAAGTGCGAAAAGTGTTTTTTCCACACTAATACAAGTGCAAAAGTGGTTTCCTGCACCAACACAAGTGCGAAAAGTGGTTTTTCAACACTATCACAAGTGCAAAAAGTGTTTTTTCCACACTAATACAAGTGCAAAAGTGGTTTCCTGCACCAATACAAGTGCGAAAAGTGGTTTTTCAACACTAACACAAGTGCGAAAAGTGGTTTTTCAACACTAACACAAGTGAGAAAAGTGTTTTTTCCACACTAATACAAGTGCAAAAGTGGTTTCCTGCACCAACACAAGTGCGAAAAGTGGTTTTTCAACATTAACACAAGTGCGAAAAGTGTTTTTTCCATACTAATACAAGTGCAAAAGTGGTTTCCTGCACCAACACAAGTGTGAAAAGTGGTTTTTCAACACTAACACAAGTGCGAAAAGTGGTTTTTCAACACTAACACAAGTGCAAAAAGTGGTCTTTCAACACTATCACAAGTGCAAAAAGTGTTTTTTCCACACTAATACAAGTGCAAAAGTGGTTTCCTGCACCAACACAAGTGCGAAAAGTGGTTTTTCAACACTAACACAAGTGCGAAAAGTGGTTTTTCAACACTAACACAAGTGTGAAAAGTGGTTTTTCTACACTAATACAAGTGCAAAAGTGGTTTCCTGCACCAACACAAGTGCGAAAAGTGGTTTTTCAACACTAACAGAAGTGCGAAAAGTGGTTTTTCAACACTAACACAAGTGCGAAAGTGGTTTTTCAACACTAACACAAGTGCGAAAAGTGGTTTTTCAACACTAACACAAGTGCAAAAAGTGGTTTTTCCACACTTATACAAGTGCAAAAGTGGTTTCCTGCACCAACACAAGTGCGAAAAGTGGTTTTTCAACACTAACACAAGTGCGAAAAGTGGTTTTTCAACACTATCACAAGTGCAAAAAGTGGTTTTTCCACACTAATACAAGTGCAAAAAGTGTTTTTTCCACACTAATACAAGTGCAAAAGTGGTTTCCTGCACCAACACAAGTGCGAAAAGTGGTTTTTCAACTCTAACACAAGTGCGAAAAGTGGTTTTTCAACACTATCACAAGTGCAAAAAGTGGTTTTTCAACACTAACACAAGTGCGAAAAGTGTTTTTTCCACACTAATACAAGTGCAAAAGTGGTTTCCTGCACCAACACAAGTGCGAAAAGTGTTTTTTCAACACTAACACAAGTGCGAAAAGTGGTTTTTCAACACTATCACAAGTGCAAAAAGTGTTTTTTCTACACCAATACAAGTGCAAAAGTGGTTTCCTGCACCAACACAAGTGCGAAAAGTGGTTTTTCAACACTAACACAAGTGCGAAAAGTGGTTTTTCAACACTAACACAAGTGCAAAAAGTGGTTTTTCCACACTAATACAAGTGCAAAAGTGGTTTCCTGCACCAACACGAGTGCGAAAAGTGGTTTTTCAACACTAACACAAGTGCGAAAAGTGGTTTTTCAACATGAACACAAGTGCGAAAAGTGGTTTTTCAACATGAACACAAGTGCGAAAAGTGGTTTTTCCACACTAATACAAGTGCAAAAGTGGTTTCCTGCACCAACACGAGTGCGAAAAGTGGTTTTTCAACACTAACACAAGTGCGAAAAGTGGTTTTTCAACATGAACACAAGTGCGAAAAGTGGTTTTGCAACACTAACACAAGTGCGGAAAGTACTTTTTCAACACTAACACAAGTGAGAAAAGTGTTTTTTCCACACTAATACAAGTGCAAAAGTGGTTTCCTGCACCAACACAAGTGCGAAAGGTGGTTTTTCAACACTAACACAAGTGCGAAAAGTGTTTTTTCCACACTAATACAAGTGCAAAAGTGGTTTCCTGCACCAACACAAGTGTGAAAAGTGGTTTTTCAACACTAACACAAGTGCGAAAAGTGGTTTTTCAACACTAACACAAGTGCAAAAAGTGTTTTTTCAACACTATCACAAGTGCAAAAAGTGTTTTTTCCACACTAATACAAGTGCAATAGTGGTTTCCTGCACCAACACAAGTGCGAAAAGTGGTTTTTCAACACTAACACAAGTGCGAAAAGTGGTTTTTCAACACTAACACAAGTGTGAAAAGTGGTTTTTCTACACTAATACAAGTGCAAAAGTGGTTTCCTGCACCAACACAAGTGCGAAAAGTGGTTTTTCAACACTAACACAAGTGCGAAAAGTGGTTTTTCAACACTATCACAAGTGCAAAAAGTGGTTTCCTGCACCAACACAAGTGCGAAAAGTGGTTTTTCAACACTAACACAAGTGCAAAAAGTGGTTTTTCCACACTTATACAAGTGCAAAAGTGGTTTCCTGCACCAACACAAGTGCGAAAAGTGGTTTTTCAACACTAACACAAGTGCGAAAAGTGGTTTTTCAACACTATCACAAGTGCAAAAAGTGGTTTTTCCACACTAATACAAGTGCAAAAAGTGGTTTTTCCACACTTATACAAGTGCAAAAGTGGTTTCCTGCACCAACACAAGTGCGAAAAGTGGTTTTTCAACACTAACACAAGTGCGAAAAGTGGTTTTTCAACACTATCACAAGTGCAAAAAGTGGTTTTTCAACACTAACACAAGTGCGAAAAGTGGTTTTTCAACACTATCACAAGTGCAAAAAGTGGTTTTTCCACACTAATACAAGTGCAAAAAGTGGTTTTTCCACACTAATACAAGTGCAAAAGTGGTTTCCTGCACCAACACAAGTGCGAAAAGTGTTTTTTCAACACTAACACAAGTGCGAAAAGTGGTTTTTCAACCATATCACAAGTGCAAAAAGTGTTTTTTCTACACTAATACAAGTGCAAAAGTGGTTTCCTGCACCAACACAAGTGCGAAAAGTGGTTTTTCAACACTAACACAAGTGCGAAAAGTGGTTTTTCAACACTAACACAAGTGCAAAAAGTGGTTTTTCCACACTAATACAAGTGCAAAAGTGGTTTCCTGCACCAACACGAGTGCGAAAAGTGGTTTTTCAACACTAACACAAGTGCGAAAAGTGGTTTTTCAACACTAACACAAGTGCGAAAAGTGGTTTTTCAACATGAACACAAGTGCGAAAAGTGGTTTTTCAACATGAACACAAGTGCGAAAAGTGGTTTTTCCACACTAATACAAGTGCAAAAGTGGTTTCCTGCACCAACACAAGTGCGAAAAGTGGTTTTTCAACACTAACACAAGTGCGAAAAGTGTTTTTTCCACACTAATACAAGTGCAAAAGTGGTTTCCTGCACCAACACAAGTGTGAAAAGTGGTTTTTCAACACTAACACAAGTGCGAAAAGTGGTTTTTCAACACTAACACAAGTGCAAAAAGTGGTTTTTCAACACTATCTCAAGTGCAAAAAGTGTTTTTTCCACACTAATACAAGTGCAAAAGTGGTTTCCTGCACCAACACAAGTGCGAAAAGTGGTTTTTCAACACTAACACAAGTGCGAAAAGTGGTTTTTCAATACTAACACAAGGGCGAAAAGTGGTTTTTCAACACTATCACAAGTGCAAAAAGTGTTTTTTCCACACTAATACAAGTGCAAAAGTGGTTCCCTGCACCAACACAAGTGCGAAAAGTGGTTTTTCAACACGAACACAAGTGCGAAAAGTGGTTTTTCAACACTAACACAAGTGCGAAAAGTGGTTTTTCACACTAATACAAGTGCAAAAGTGGTTTTTCAACACTATCACAAGTGCAAAAAGTGTTTTTTCCACACTAATACAAGTGCAAAAGTGGTTTCCTGCACCAACACAAGTGCGAAAAGTGGTTTTTCAACACTAACACAAGTGCAAAAAGTGGTTTTTCAACACTAACACAAGTGCGAAAAGTGGTTTTTCAACACTAACACAAGTGCGAAAAGTGGTTTTTCAACACTATCACAAGTGCAAAAAGTGTTTTTTCCACACTAATACAAGTGCAAAAGTGGTTTCCTGCAACAACACAAGTGCGAAAAGTGGTTTTTCAACACTAGCACAAGTGCGAAAAGTGGTTTTTCAACACTAACACAAGTGCGAAAAGTGGTTTTTCAACACTAACAGAAGTGCGAAAAGTGGTTTTTCCAAACTAATACAAGTGCAAACGTGGTTTCCTGCACCAACACAAGTGCGAAAAGTGGTTTTTCAATACTAACACAAGGGCGAAAAGTGGTTTTTCAACACTATCACAAGTGCGAAAAGTGGTTTTTCAACACTAACACAAGTGCGAAAAGTGGTTTTTCACACTAATACAAGAGCAAAAGTGGTTTCCTGCACCAACACAAGTGCGAAAAGTGGTTTTTCAACACTAACACAAGTGCAAAAAGTGGTTTTTCAACACTAACACAAGTGCGAAAAGTGGTTTTTCAACACTAACACAAGTGCGAAAAGTGGTTTTTCAACACTATCACAAGTGCAAAAAGTGTTTTTTCCACACTAATACAAGTGCAAAAGTGGTTTCCTGCAACAACACAAGTGCGAAAAGTGGTTTTTCAACACTAACACAAGTGCGAAAAGTGGTTTTTCAACACTAACACAAGTGCGAAAAGTGGTTTTTCCAAACTAATACAAGTGCAAAAGTGGTTTCCTGCACCAACACAAGTGCGAAAAGTGGTTTTTCAACACTAACACAAGTGCGAAAAGTGGTTTTTCAACACTATCACAAGTGCGAAAAGTGGTTTTTCAATACTAACACAAGGGCGAAAAGTGGTTTTTCAACACTATCACAAGTGCGAAAAGTGGTTTTTCAACACTAACACAAGTGCGAAAAGTGGTTTTTCACACTAATACAAGAGCAAAAGTGGTTTCCTGCACCAACACAAGTGCGAAAAGTGGTTTTTCAACACTAACACAAGTGCAAAAAGTGGTTTTTCAACACTAACACAAGTGCGAAAAGTGGTTTTTCAACACTAACACAAGTGCGAAAAGTGGTTTTTCAACACTATCACAAGTGCAAAAAGTGTTTTTTCCACACTAATACAAGTGCAAAAGTGGTTTCCTGCAACAACACAAGTGCGAAAAGTGGTTTTTCAACACTAACACAAGTGCGAAAAGTGGTTTTTCAACACTAACACAAGTGCGAAAAGTGGTTTTTCAACACTAACACAAGTGCGAAAAGTGGTTTTTCAACACTATCACAAGTGCAAAAAGTGTTTTTTCCACACTAATACAAGTGCGAAAAGTGGTTTTTCAACACTATCACAAGTGCAAAAAGTGTTCTTTCAACACTAACACAAGTGCGAAAAGTGGTTTTTCACACTAATACAAGAGCAAAAGTGGTTTCCTGCACCAACACAAGTGCGAAAAGTGGTTTTTCAACACTAACACAAGTGCAAAAAGTGGTTTTTCAACACTAACACAAGTGCGAAAAGTGGTTTTTCAACACTAACACAAGTGCGAAAAGTGGTTTTTCAACACTATCACAAGTGCAAAAAGTGTTTTTTCCACACTAATACAAGTGCAAAAGTGGTTTCCTGCAACAACACAAGTGCGAAAAGTGGTTTTTCAACACTAACACAAGTGCGAAAAGTGGTTTTTCAACACTAACACAAGTGCGAAAAGTGGTTTTTCCAAACTAATACAAGTGCAAAAGTGGTTTCCTGCACCAACACAAGTGCGAAAAGTGGTTTTTCAACACTAACACAAGTGCGAAAAGTGGTTTTTCAACACTATCACAAGTGCAAAAAGTGTTTTTTCCACACTAATACAAGTGCAAAAGTGGTTTCCTGCACCAACACAAGTGCGAAAAGTGGTTTTTCAACATGAACACAAGTGCGAAAAGTGGTTTTTCAACATGAACACAAGTGCGAAAAGTGGTTTTTCCACACTAATACAAGTGCAAAAGTGGTTTCCAGCACCAACACAAGTGCGAAAAGTGGTTTTTCAACACTAACACAAGTGCAAAAGTGGTTTTTCAACACTAACACAAGTGCGAAAAGTGGTTTTTCAACACTAACACAAGTGCGAAAAGTGGTTTTTCAACACTATCACAAGTGCAAAAAGTGTTTTTTCCACACTAATACAAGTGCAAAAGTGGTTTCCTGCAACAACACAAGTGCGAAAAGTGGTTTTTCAACACTAACACAAGTGTGAAAAGTGGTTTTTCAACACTAACACAAGTGCGAAAAGTGGTTTTTCAACACTAACACAAGTGCGAAAAGTGGTTTTTCCAAACTAATACAAGTGCAAAAGTGGTTTCCTGCACCAACACAAGTGCGAAAAGTGGTTTTTCAATACTAACACAAGGGCGAAAAGTGGTTTTTCAACACTATCACAAGTGCAAAAAGTGTTTTTTCCACACTAATACAAGTGCAAAAGTGGTTCCCTGCACCAACACAAGTGCGAAAAGTGGTTTTTCAACACGAACACAAGTGCGAAAAGTGGTTTTTCAACACTAACACAAGTGCGAAAAGTGGTTTTTCAACACTAACACAAGTGCAAAAAGTGGTTTTTCCACACTTATACAAGTGCAAAAGTGGTTTCCTGCACCAACACAAGTGCGAAAAGTGGTTTTTCAACACTAACACAAGTGCGAAAAGTGGTTTTTCAACACTATCACAAGTGCAAAAAGTGGTTTTTCCACACTAATACAAGTGCAAAAAGTGTTTTTTCCACACTAATACAAGTGCAAAAGTGGTTTCCTGCACCAACACAAGTGCGAAAAGTGGTTTTTCAACACTAACACAAGTGCGAAAAGTGGTTTTTCAACACTATCACAAGTGCAAAAAGTGGTTTTTCAACACTAACACAAGTGCGAAAAGTGTTTTTTCCACACTAATACAAGTGCAAAAGTGGTTTCCTGCACCAACACAAGTGCGAAAAGTGTTTTTTCAATACTAACACAAGTGCGAAAAGTGGTTTTTCAACACTATCACAAGTGCAAAAAGTGTTTTTTCTACACTAATACAAGTGCAAAAGTGGTTTCCTGCACCAACACAAGTGCGAAAAGTGGTTTTTCAACACTAACACAAGTGCGAAAAGTGGTTTTTCAACACTAACACAAGTGCAAAAAGTGATTTTTCCACACTAATACAAGTGCAAAAGTGGTTTCCTGCACCAACACAAGTGCGAAAAGTGGTTTTTCAACACTAACACAAGTGCGAAAAGTGGTTTTTCAACATGAACACAAGTGCGAAAAGTGGTTTTTCAACATGAACACAAGTGCGAAAAGTGGTTTTTCCACACTAATACAAGTGCAAAAGTGGTTTCCTGCACCAACACAAGTGCGAAAAGTGGTTTTTCAACACTAACACAAGTGCGAAAAGTGTTTTTTCCACACTAATACAAGTGCAAATGTGGTTTCCTGCACCAACACAAGTGTGAAAAGTGGTTTTTCAACACTAACACAAGTGCGAAAAGTGGTTTTTCAACACTAACACAAGTGCAAAAAGTGGTTTTTCAACACTATCACAAGTGCAAAAAGTGTTTTTTTCCACACTAATACAAGTGCAAAAGTGGTTTCCTGCACCAACACAAGTGCGAAAAGTGGTTTTTCAACACTAACACAAGTGCGAAAAGTGGTTTTTCAATACTAACACAAGGGCGAAAAGTGGTTTTTTCAACACTATCACAAGTGCAAAAAGTGTTTTTTCCACACTAATACAAGTGCAAAAGTGGTTCCCTGCACCAACACAAGTGCGAAAAGTGGTTTTTCAACACGAACACAAGTGCGAAAAGTGGTTTTTCAACACTAACACAAGTGCGAAAAGTGGTTTTTCACACTAATACAAGTGCAAAAGTGGTTTTTCAACACTATCACAAGTGCAAAAAGTGTTTTTTCCACACTAATACAAGTGCAAAAGTGGTTTCCTGCACCAACACAAGTGCGAAAAGTGGTTTTTCAACACTAACACAAGTGCAAAAAGTGGTTTTTCAACACTAACACAAGTGCGAAAAGTGGTTTTTCAACACTATCACAAGTGCAAAAAGTGTTTTTTCCACACTAATACAAGTGCAAAAGTGGTTTCCTGCAACAACACAAGTGCGAAAAGTGGTTTTTCAACACTAACACAAGTGCGAAAAGTGGTTTTTCAACACTAACACAAGTGCGAAAAGTGGTTTTTCCAAACTAATACAAGTGCAAAAGTGGTTTCCTGCACCAACACAAGTGCGAAAAGTGGTTTTTCAACACTAACCCAAGTGCGAAAAGTGGTTTTTCAACACTATCACAAGTGCAAAAAGTGTTTTTTCCACACTAATACAAGTGCAAAAGTGGTTTCCCGCAACAACACAAGTGCGAAAAGTGATTTTTCAACACTAACACAAGTGCGAAAAGTGGTTTTTCAACACTAACACAAGTGCGAAAAGTGGTTTTTCCAAACTAATACAAGTGCAAAAGTGGTTTCCTGCACCAACACAAGTGCGAAAAGTGGTTTTTAAACACTAACCCAAGTGCGAAAAGTGGTTTTTCAACACTATCACAAGTGCAAAAAGTGTTTTTTCCACACTAATACAAGTGCAAAAGTGGTTTCCTGCACCAACACAAGTGCGAAAAGTGGTTTTTCAACACTAACACAAGTGCGAAAAGTGGTTTTTCAACATGAACACAAGTGCGAAAAGTGGTTTTTCAACATGAACACAAGTGCGAAAAGTGGTTTTTCCACACTAATACAAGTGCAAAAGTGGTTTCCTGCACCAACACAAGTGCGAAAAGTGGTTTTTCAACACTAACACAAGTGCGAAAAGTGGTTTTTCAACACCAACACAAGGGCGAAAAGTGGTTTTTCAACACTATCACAAGTGCAAAAAGTGTTTTTTCCACACTAATACAAGTGCAAAAGTGGTTCCCTGCACCAACACAAGTGCGAAAAGTGGTTTTTCAACACTAACACAAGTGCGAAAAGTGGTTTTTCAACACTATCACAAGTGCAAAAAGTGTTTTTTCCACACTAATACAAGGGCAAAAGTGGTTTCCTGCACCAACACAAGTGCGAAAAGTGGTTTTTCAACACTAACACAAGTGCGAAAAGTGGTTTTTCAATACTAACACAAGGGCGAAAAGTGGTTTTTCAACACTATCACAAGTGCAAAAAGTGTTTTTTCCACACTAATACAAGTGCAAAAGTGGTTCCCTGCACCAACACAAGTGCGAAAAGTGGTTTTTCAACACGAACACAAGTGCGAAAAGTGGTTTTTCAACACTAACACAAGTGCGAAAAGTGGTTTTTCACACTAATACAAGTGCAAAAGTGGTTTCCTGCACCAACACAAGTGCGAAAAGTGGTTTTTCAACACTAACACAAGTGCGAAAAGTGGTTTTTCAACACTATCACAAGTGCAAAAAGTGTTTTTTCCACACTAATACAAGTGCAAAAGTGGTTTCCTGCACCAACACAAGTGCGAAAAGTGGTTTTTCAACACTACCACAAGTGCGAAAAGTGGTTTTTCAACACTATCACAAGTGCAAAAAGTGGTTTTTCAACACTAACACAAGTGCGAAAAGTGTTTTTTCCACACTAATACAAGTGCAAAAGTGGTTTCCTGCACCAACACAAGTGCGAAAAGTGGTTTTTCAACACTATCACAAGTGCAAAAAGTGTTTTTTCCACGCTAACACAAGTGCAAAAGTGGTTTCCTGCACCAACACAAGTGCGAAAAGTGGTTTTTCAACACTAACACAAGTGCGAAAAGTGGTTTTTCAATACTAACACAAGGGCGAAAAGTGGTTTTTCAACACTATCACAAGTGCAAAAAGTGTTTTTTCCACACTAATACAAGTGCAAAAGTGGTTTCCTGCACCAACACAAGTGCGAAAAGTGGTTTTTCAACACTAACACAAGTGCGAAAAGTGGTTTTTCAACACTATCACAAGTGCAAAAAGTGGTTTTTCAACACTAACACAAGTGCGAAAAGTGTTTTTTCCACACTAATACAAGTGCAAAAGTGGTTTCCTGCACCAACACAAGTGCGAAAAGTGTTTTTTCAATACTAACACAAGTGCGAAAAGTGGTTTTTCAACACTATCACAAGTGCAAAAAGTGTTTTTTCTACACTAATACAAGTGCAAAAGTGGTTTCCTGCACCAACACAAGTGCGAAAAGTGGTTTTTCAACACTAACACAAGTGCGAAAAGTGGTTTTTCAACACTAACACAAGTGCAAAAAGTGATTTTTCCACACTAATACAAGTGCAAAAGTGGTTTCCTGCACCAACACAAGTGCGAAAAGTGGTTTTTCAACACTAACACAAGTGCGAAAAGTGGTTTTTCAACATGAACACAAGTGCGAAAAGTGGTTTTTCAACATGAACACAAGTGCGAAAAGTGGTTTTTCCACACTAATACAAGTGCAAAAGTGGTTTCCTGCACCAACACAAGTGCGAAAAGTGGTTTTTCAACACTAACACAAGTGCGAAAAGTGTTTTTTCCACACTAATACAAGTGCAAATGTGGTTTCCTGCACCAACACAAGTGTGAAAAGTGGTTTTTCAACACTAACACAAGTGCGAAAAGTGGTTTTTCAACACTAACACAAGTGCAAAAAGTGGTTTTTCAACACTATCACAAGTGCAAAAAGTGTTTTTTTCCACACTAATACAAGTGCAAAAGTGGTTTCCTGCACCAACACAAGTGCGAAAAGTGGTTTTTCAACACTAACACAAGTGCGAAAAGTGGTTTTTCAATACTAACACAAGGGCGAAAAGTGGTTTTTCAACACTATCACAAGTGCAAAAAGTGTTTTTTCCACACTAATACAAGTGCAAAAGTGGTTCCCTGCACCAACACAAGTGCGAAAAGTGGTTTTTCAACACGAACACAAGTGCGAAAAGTGGTTTTTCAACACTAACACAAGTGCGAAAAGTGGTTTTTCACACTAATACAAGTGCAAAAGTGGTTTTTCAACACTATCACAAGTGCAAAAAGTGTTTTTTCCACACTAATACAAGTGCAAAAGTGGTTTCCTGCACCAACACAAGTGCGAAAAGTGGTTTTTTCAACACTAACACAAGTGCAAAAAGTGGTTTTTCAACACTAACACAAGTGCGAAAAGTGGTTTTTCAACACTATCACAAGTGCAAAAAGTGTTTTTTCCACACTAATACAAGTGCAAAAGTGGTTTCCTGCAACAACACAAGTGCGAAAAGTGGTTTTTCAACACTAACACAAGTGCGAAAAGTGGTTTTTCAACACTAACACAAGTGCGAAAAGTGGTTTTTCCAAACTAATACAAGTGCAAAAGTGGTTTCCTGCACCAACACAAGTGCGAAAAGTGGTTTTTCAACACTAACCCAAGTGCGAAAAGTGGTTTTTCAACACTATCACAAGTGCAAAAAGTGTTTTTTCCACACTAATACAAGTGCAAAAGTGGTTTCCTGCAACAACACAAGTGCGAAAAGTGGTTTTTCAACACTAACACAAGTGCGAAAAGTGGTTTTTCAACACTAACACAAGTGCGAAAAGTGGTTTTTCCAAACTAATACAAGTGCAAAAGTGGTTTCCTGCACCAACACAAGTGCGAAAAGTGGTTTTTAAACACTAACCCAAGTGCGAAAAGTGATTTTTCAACACTATCACAAGTGCAAAAAGTGTTTTTTCCACACTAATACAAGTGCAAAAGTGGTTTCCTGCACCAACACAAGTGCGAAAAGTGGTTTTTCAACACTAACACAAGTGCGAAAAGTGGTTTTTCAACATGAACACAAGTGCGAAAAGTGGTTTTTCAACATGAACACAAGTGCGAAAAGTGGTTTTTCCACACTAATACAAGTGCAAAAGTGGTTTCCTGCACCAACACAAGTGCGAAAAGTGGTTTTTTCAACACTAACACAAGGGCGAAAAGTGGTTTTTCAACACCAACACAAGGCGAAAAGTGGTTTTTCAACACTATCACAAGTGCAAAAAGTGTTTTTTCCACACTAATACAAGTGCAAAAGTGGTTCCCTGCACCAACACAAGTGCGAAAAGTGGTTTTTCAACACTAACACAAGTGCGAAAAGTGGTTTTTCAACACTATCACAAGTGCAAAAAGTGTTTTTCCACACTAATACAAGGGCAAAAGTGGTTTCCTGCACCAACACAAGTGCGAAAAGTGGTTTTTCAACACTAACACAAGTGCGAAAAGTGGTTTTTCAATAATAACACAAGGGCGAAAAGTGGTTTTTCAACACTATCACAAGTGCAAAAAGTGTTTTTTCCACACTAATACAAGTGCAAAAGTGGTTCCCTGCACCAACACAAGTGCGAAAAGTGGTTTTTCAACACGAACACAAGTGCGAAAAGTGGTTTTTCAACACTAACACAAGTGCGAAAAGTGGTTTTTCACACTAATACAAGTGCAAAAGTGGTTTCCTGCACCAACACAAGTGCGAAAAGTGGTTTTTCAACACTAACACAAGTGCGAAAAGTGGTTTTTCAACACTATCACAAGTGCAAAAAGTGTTTTTTCCACACTAATACAAGTGCAAAAGTGGTTTCCTGCACCAACACAAGTGCGAAAAGTGGTTTTTCAACACTAACACAAGTGCGAAAAGTGGTTTTTCAACACTATCACAAGTGCAAAAAGTGGTTTTTCAACACTAACACAAGTGCGAAAAGTGTTTTTTCCACACTAATACAAGTGCAAAAGTGGTTTCCTGCACCAACACAAGTGCGAAAAGTGGTTTTTCAACACTATCACAAGTGCAAAAAGTGTTTTTTCCACGCTAACACAAGTGCAAAAGTGGTTTCCTGCACCAACACAAGTGCGAAAAGTGGTTTTTCAACACTAACACAAGTGCGAAAAGTGGTTTTTCAATACTAACACAAGTGCGAAAAGTGGTTTTTCAACACTATCACAAGTGCAAAAAGTGTTTTTTCTACACTAATACAAGTGCAAAAGTGGTTTCCTGCACCAACACAAGTGCGAAAAGTGGTTTTTCAACACTAACACAAGTGCGAAAAGTGGTTTTTCAACACTAACACAAGTGCAAAAAGTGATTTTTCCACACTAATACAAGTGCAAAAGTGGTTTCCTGCACCAACACAAGTGCGAAAAGTGGTTTTTCAACACTAACACAAGTGCGAAAAGTGGTTTTTCAACATGAACACAAGTGCGAAAAGTGGTTTTTCAACATGAACACAAGTGCGAAAAGTGGTTTTTCCACACTAATACAAGTGCAAAAGTGGTTTCCTGCACCAACACAAGTGCGAAAAGTGGTTTTTCAACACTAACACAAGTGCGAAAAGTGTTTTTTCCACACTAATACAAGTGCAAATGTGGTTTCCTGCACCAACACAAGTGTGAAAAGTGGTTTTTCAACACTAACACAAGTGCGAAAAGTGGTTTTTCAACACTAACACAAGTGCAAAAAGTGGTTTTTCAACACTATCACAAGTGCAAAAAGTGTTTTTTTCCACACTAATACAAGTGCAAAAGTGGTTTCCTGCACCAACACAAGTGCGAAAAGTGGTTTTTCAACACTAACACAAGTGCGAAAAGTGGTTTTTCAATACTAACACAAGGGCGAAAAGTGGTTTTTCAACACTATCACAAGTGCAAAAAGTGTTTTTTCCACACTAATACAAGTGCAAAAGTGGTTCCCTGCACCAACACAAGTGCGAAAAGTGGTTTTTCAACACGAACACAAGTGCGAAAAGTGGTTTTTCAACACTAACACAAGTGTGAAAAGTGGTTTTTCACACTAATACAAGTGCAAAAGTGGTTTTTCAACACTATCACAAGTGCAAAAAGTGTTTTTTCCACACTAATACAAGTGCAAAAGTGGTTTCCTGCACCAACACAAGTGCGAAAAGTGGTTTTTCAACACTAACACAAGTGCAAAAAGTGGTTTTTCAACACTAACACAAGTGCGAAAAGTGGTTTTTCAACACTATCACAAGTGCAAAAAGTGTTTTTTCCACACTAATACAAGTGCAAAAGTGGTTTCCTGCAACAACACAAGTGCAAAAAGTGGTTTTTCAACACTAACACAAGTGCGAAAAGTGGTTTTTCAACACTAACACAAGTGCGAAAAGTGGTTTTTCCAAACTAATACAAGTGCAAAAGTGGTTTCCTGCACCAACACAAGTGCGAAAAGTGGTTTTTCAACACTAACCCAAGTGCGAAAAGTGGTTTTTCAACACTATCACAAGTGCAAAAAGTGTTTTTTCCACACTAATACAAGTGCAAAAGTGGTTTCCTGCAACAACACAAGTGCGAAAAGTGGTTTTTCAACACTAAAACAAGTGCGAAAAGTGGTTTTTCAACACTAACACAAGTGCGAAAAGTGGTTTTTCCAAACTAATACAAGTGCAAAAGTGGTTTCCTGCACCAACACAAGTGCGAAAAGTGGTTTTTAAACACTAACCCAAGTGCGAAAAGTGGTTTTTCAACACTATCACAAGTGCAAAAAGTGTTTTTTCCACACTAATACAAGTGCAAAAGTGGTTTCCTGCACCAACACAAGTGCGAAAAGTGGTTTTTCAACACTAACACAAGTGCGAAAAGTGGTTTTTCAACATGAACACAAGTGCGAAAAGTGGTTTTTCAACATGAACACAAGTGCGAAAAGTGGTTTTTCCACACTAATACAAGTGCAAAAGTGGTTTCCTGCACCAACACAAGTGCGAAAAGTGGTTTTTCAACACTAACACAAGTGCGAAAAGTGGTTTTTCAACACCAACACAAGGGCGAAAAGTGGTTTTTCAACACTATCACAAGTGCAAAAAGTGTTTTTTCCACACTAATACAAGTGCAAAAGTGGTTCCCTGCACCAACACAAGTGCGAAAAGTGGTTTTTCAACACTAACACAAGTGCGAAAAGTGGTTTTTCAACACTATCACAAGTGCAAAAAGTGTTTTTTCCACACTAATACAAGGGCAAAAGTGGTTTCCTGCACCAACACAAGTGCGAAAAGTGGTTTTTCAACACTAACACAAGTGCGAAAAGTGGTTTTTCAATACTAACACAAGGGCGAAAAGTGGTTTTTCAACACTATCACAAGTGCAAAAAGTGTTTTTTCCACACTAATACAAGTGCAAAAGTGGTTCCCTGCACCAACACAAGTGCGAAAAGTGGTTTTTCAACACGAACACAAGTGCGAAAAGTGGTTTTTCAACACTAACACAAGTGCGAAAAGTGGTTTTTCACACTAATACAAGTGCAAAAGTGGTTTCCTGCACCAACACAAGTGCGAAAAGTGGTTTTTCAACACTAACACAAGTGCGAAAAGTGGTTTTTCAACACTATCACAAGTGCAAAAAGTGTTTTTTCCACACTAATACAAGTGCAAAAGTGGTTTCCTGCACCAACACAAGTGCGAAAAGTGGTTTTTCAACACTAACACAAGTGCGAAAAGTGGTTTTTCAACACTATCACAAGTGCAAAAAGTGGTTTTTCAACACTAACACAAGTGCGAAAAGTGTTTTTTCCACACTAATACAAGTGCAAAAGTGGTTTCCTGCACCAACACAAGTGCGAAAAGTGGTTTTTCAACACTATCACAAGTGCAAAAAGTGTTTTTTCCACGCTAACACAAGTGCAAAAGTGGTTTCCTGCACCAACACAAGTGCGAAAAGTGGTTTTTCAACACTAACACAAGTGCGAAAAGTGGTTTTTCAATACTAACACAAGTGCGAAAAGTGGTTTTTCAACACTATCACAAGTGCAAAAAGTGTTTTTTCTACACTAATACAAGTGCAAAAGTGGTTTCCTGCACCAACAAAAGTGCGAAAAGTGGTTTTTCAACACTAACACAAGTGCGAAAAGTGGTTTTTCAACAATAACACAAGTGCGAAAAGTGGTTTTTCCAAACTAATACAAGTGCAAAAGTGGTTTCCTGCACCAACACAAGTGCGAAAAGTGGTTTTTAAACACTAACCCAAGTGCGAAAAGTGGTTTTTCAACACTATCACAAGTGCAAAAAGTGTTTTTTCCACACTAATACAAGTGCAAAAGTGGTTCCCTGCACCAACACAAGTGCGAAAAGTGGTTTTTCAACACTAACACAAGTGTGAAAAGTGGTTTTTCAATACTAACACAAGGGCGAAAAGTGGTTTTTCAACACTATCACAAGTGCAAAAAGTGTTTTTTCCACACTAATACAAGTGCAAAAGTGGTTCCCTGCACCAACACAAGTGCGAAAAGTGGTTTTTCAACACGAACACAAGTGCGAAAAGTGGTTTTTCAACACTAACACAAGTGCGAAAAGTGGTTTTTCACACTAATACAAGTGCAAAAGTGGTTTCCTGCACCAACACAAGTGCGAAAAGTGGTTTTTCAACACTAACACAAGTGCGAAAAGTGGTTTTTCAACACTATCACAAGTGCAAAAAGTGTTTTTTCCACACTAATACAAGTGCAAAAGTGGTTTCCTGCACCAACACAAGTGCGAAAAGTGGTTTTTCAACACTAACACAAGTGCGAAAAGTGGTTTTTCAACACTATCACAAGTGCAAAAAGTGGTTTTTCAACACTAACACAAGTGCGAAAAGTGTTTTTTCCACACTAATACAAGTGCAAAAGTGGTTTCCTGCACCAACACAAGTGCGAAAAGTGGTTTTTCAACACTATCACAAGTGCAAAAAGTGTTTTTTCCACGCTAACACAAGTGCAAAAGTGGTTTCCTGCACCAACACAAGTGCGAAAAGTGGTTTTTCAACACTAACACAAGTGCGAAAAGTGGTTTTTCAATACTAACACAAGTGCGAAAAGTGGTTTTTCAACACTATCACAAGTGCAAAAAGTGTTTTTTCTACACTAATACAAGTGCAAAAGTGGTTTCCTGCACCAACACAAGTGCGAAAAGTGGTTTTTCAACACTAACACAAGTGCGAAAAGTGGTTTTTCAACACTAACACAAGTGCAAAAAGTGATTTTTCCACACTAATACAAGTGCAAAAGTGGTTTCCTGCACCAACACAAGTGCGAAAAGTGGTTTTTCAACACTAACACAAGTGCGAAAAGTGGTTTTTCAACATGAACACAAGTGCGAAAAGTGGTTTTTCAACATGAACACAAGTGCGAAAAGTGGTTTTTCCACACTAATACAAGTGCAAAAGTGGTTTCCTGCACCAACACAAGTGCGAAAAGTGGTTTTTCAACACTAACACAAGTGCGAAAAGTGTTTTTTCCACACTAATACAAGTGCAAATGTGGTTTCCTGCACCAACACAAGTGTGAAAAGTGGTTTTTCAACACTAACACAAGTGCGAAAAGTGGTTTTTCAACACTAACACAAGTGCAAAAAGTGGTTTTTCAACACTATCACAAGTGCAAAAAGTGTTTTTTTCCACACTAATACAAGTGCAAAAGTGGTTTCCTGCACCAACACAAGTGCGAAAAGTGGTTTTTCAACACTAACACAAGTGCGAAAAGTGGTTTTTCAATACTAACACAAGGGCGAAAAGTGGTTTTTCAACACTATCACAAGTGCAAAAAGTGTTTTTTCCACACTAATACAAGTGCAAAAGTGGTTCCCTGCACCAACACAAGTGCGAAAAGTGGTTTTTCAACACGAACACAAGTGCGAAAAGTGGTTTTTCAACACTAACACCAGTGCGAAAAGTGGTTTTTCACACTAATACAAGTGCAAAAGTGGTTTTTCAACACTATCACAAGTGCAAAAAGTGTTTTTTCCACACTAATACAAGTGCAAAAGTGGTTTCCTGCACCAACACAAGTGCGAAAAGTGGTTTTTCAACACTAACACAAGTGCAAAAAGTGGTTTTTCAACACTAACACAAGTGTGAAAAGTGGTTTTTCAACACTATCACAAGTGCAAAAAGTGTTTTTTCCACACTAATACAAGTGCAAAAGTGGTTTCCTGCAACAACACAAGTGCGAAAAGTGGTTTTTCAACACTAACACAAGTGCGAAAAGTGGTTTTTCAACACTAACACAAGTGCGAAAAGTGGTTTTTCCAAACTAATACAAGTGCAAAAGTGGTTTCCTGCACCAACACAAGTGCGAAAAGTGGTTTTTCAACACTAACCCAAGTGCGAAAAGTGGTTTTTCAACACTATCACAAGTGCAAAAAGTGTTTTTTCCACACTAATACAAGTGCAAAAGTGGTTTCCTGCAACAACACAAGTGCGAAAAGTGGTTTTTCAACACTAAAACAAGTGCGAAAAGTGGTTTTTCAACACTAACACAAGTGCGAAAAGTGGTTTTTCCAAACTAATACAAGTGCAAAAGTGGTTTCCTGCACCAACACAAGTGCGAAAAGTGGTTTTTAAACACTAACCCAAGTGCGAAAAGTGGTTTTTCAACACTATCACAAGTGCAAAAAGTGTTTTTTCCACACTAATACAAGTGCAAAAGTGGTTTCCTGCACCAACACAAGTGCGAAAAGTGGTTTTTCAACACTAACACAAGTGCGAAAAGTGGTTTTTCAACATGAACACAAGTGCGAAAAGTGGTTTTTCAACATGAACACAAGTGCGAAAAGTGGTTTTTCCACACTAATACAAGTGCAAAAGTGGTTTCCTGCACCAACACAAGTGCGAAAAGTGGTTTTTCAACACTAACACAAGTGCGAAAAGTGGTTTTTCAACACCAACACAAGGGCGAAAAGTGGTTTTTCAACACTATCACAAGTGCAAAAAGTGTTTTTTCCACACTAATACAAGTGCAAAAGTGGTTCCCTGCACCAACACAAGTGCGAAAAGTGGTTTTTCAACACTAACACAAGTGCGAAAAGTGGTTTTTCAACACTATCACAAGTGCAAAAAGTGTTTTTTCCACACTAATACAAGTGCAAAAGTGGTTTCCTGCAACAACACAAGTGCAAAAAGTGGTTTTTCAACACTAACACAAGTGCGAAAAGTGGTTTTTCAACACTAACACAAGTGCGAAAAGTGGTTTTTCAAACTAATACAAGTGCAAAAGTGGTTTCCTGCACCAACACAAGTGCAAAAAGTGGTTTTTCAACACTAACCCAAGTGCGAAAAGTGGTTTTTCAACACTATCACAAGTGCAAAAAGTGTTTTTTCCACACTAATACAAGTGCAAAAGTGGTTTCCTGCAACAACACAAGTGCGAAAAGTGGTTTTTCAACACTAAAACAAGTGCGAAAAGTGGTTTTTCAACACTAACACAAGTGCGAAAAGTGGTTTTTCCAAACTAATACAAGTGCAAAAGTGGTTTCCTGCACCAACACAAGTGCGAAAAGTGGTTTTTAAACACTAACCCAAGTGCGAAAAGTGGTTTTTCAACACTATCACAAGTGCAAAAAGTGTTTTTTCCACACTAATACAAGTGCAAAAGTGGTTTCCTGCACCAACACAAGTGCGAAAAGTGGTTTTTCAACACTAACACAAGTGCGAAAAGTGGTTTTTCAACATGAACACAAGTGCGAAAAGTGGTTTTTCAACATGAACACAAGTGCGAAAAGTGGTTTTTCCACACTAATACAAGTGCAAAAGTGGTTTCCTGCACCAACACAAGTGCGAAAAGTGGTTTTTCAACACTAACACAAGTGCGAAAAGTGGTTTTTCAACACCAACACAAGGGCGAAAAGTGGTTTTTCAACACTATCACAAGTGCAAAAAGTGTTTTTTCCACACTAATACAAGTGCAAAAGTGGTTCTGCACCAACACAAGTGCGAAAAGTGGTTTTTCAACACTAACACAAGTGCGAAAAGTGGTTTTTCAACACTATCACAAGTGCAAAAAGTGTTTTTCCACACTAATACAAGGGCAAAAGTGGTTTCCTGCACCAACACAAGTGCGAAAAGTGGTTTTTCAACACTAACACAAGTGCGAAAAGTGGGTTTTTCAATACTAACACAAGGGCGAAAAGTGGTTTTTCAACACTATCACAAGTGCAAAAAGTGTTTTTTCCACACTAATACAAGTGCAAAAGTGGTTCCTGCACCAACACAAGTGCGAAAGTGGTTTTTCAACACGAACACAAGTGCGAAAAAGTGGTTTTTCAACACTAACACAAGTGCGAAAAGTGGTTTTTCACACTAATACAAGTGCAAAAGTGGTTTCCTGCACCAACACAAGTGCGAAAAGTGGTTTTTCAACACTAACACAAGTGCGAAAAGTGGTTTTTCAACACTATCACAAGTGCAAAAAGTGTTTTTTCCACACTAATACAAGTGCAAAAGTGGTTTCCTGCACCAACACAAGTGCGAAAAGTGGTTTTTCAACACTAACACAAGTGCGAAAAGTGGTTTTTCAACACTATCACAAGTGCAAAAAGTGGTTTTTCAACACTAACACAAGTGCGAAAAGTGTTTTTTCCACACTAATACAAGTGCAAAAGTGGTTCCTGCACCAACACAAGTGCGAAGTGCGAAAAGTGGTTTTCAACACTATCACAAGTGCAAAAAGTGTTTTTTCACGCTAACACAAGTGCAAAAGTGGTTTTCCTGCACCAACACAAGTGCGAAAAGTGGTTTTTCAACACTAACACAAGTGCGAAAAGTGGTTTTTCAATACTAACACAAGTGCGAAAAGTGTTTTCAACACTATCACAAGTGCAAAAAGTGTTTTTTCTACACTAATACAAGTGCAAAAGTGGTTTCCTGCACCAACAAAAGTGCGAAAAGTGGTTTTTCAACACTAACACAAGTGCGAAAAGTGGTTTTTCAACAATAACACAAGTGCGAAAAGTGGTTTTTCCAAACTAATACAAGGTGCAAAAGTGGTTTCCTGCACCAACACAAGTGCGAAAAGTGGTTTTTAAACACTAACCCAAGTGCGAAAAAGTGGTTTTTCAACACTATCACAAGTGCAAAAAGTGTTTTTTTCCACACTAATACAAGGTGCAAAAGTGGTTCCCTGCACCAACACAAGTGCGAAAAGTGGTTTTTCAACACTAACACAAGTGTGAAAAGTGGTTTTTCAATACTAACACAAGGGGCGAAAAGTGGTTTTTCAACACTATCACAAGTGCAAAAAGTGTTTTTTCCACACTAATACAAGTGCAAAAGTGGTTCCCTGCACCAACACAAGTGCGAAAAGTGGTTTTTCAACACGAACACAAGTGCGAAAAGTGGTTTTTCAACACTAACACAAGTGCGAAAAGTGGTTTTTCACACTAATACAAGTGCAAAAGTGGTTTCCTGCACCAACACAAGTGCGAAAAGTGGTTTTTCAACACTAACACAAGTGCGAAAAGTGGTTTTTCAACACTATCACAAGTGCAAAAAAGTGTTTTTTCCACACTAATACAAGTGCAAAAGTGGTTTCCTGCACCAACACAAGTGCGAAAAAGTGGTTTTTCAACACTAACACAAGTGCGAAAAGTGGTTTTTCAACACTATCACAAGTGCAAAAAGTGGTTTTTCAACACTAACACAAGTGCGAAAAGTGTTTTTTCCACACTAATACAAGTGCAAAAGTGGTTTCCTGCACCAACACAAGTGCGAAAAGTGGTTTTTCAACACTATCACAAGTGCAAAAAGTGTTTTTTCCACGCTAACACAAGTGCAAAAGTGGTTTTCCTGCACCAACACAAGTGCGAAAGTGGTTTTTCAACACTAACACAAGTGCGAAAAGTGGTTTTTCAATACTAACACAAGTGCGAAAAGTGGTTTTTCAACACTATCACAAGTGCAAAAAGTGTTTTTTCTACACTAATACAAGTGCAAAAGTGGTTTCCTGCACCAACACAAGTGCGAAAAGTGGTTTTTCAACACTAACACAAGTGCGAAAAGTGGTTTTTCAACACTAACACAAGTGCAAAAAGTGATTTTTCCACACTAATACAAGTGCAAAAGTGGTTTCCTGCACCAACACAAGTGCGAAAAGTGGTTTTTCAACACTAACACAAGTGCGAAAAGTGGTTTTTTCAACATGAACACAAGTGCGAAAAGTGGTTTTTCAACATGAACACAAGTGCGAAAAGTGGTTTTTCCACACTAATACAAGTGCAAAAGTGGTTTCCTGCACCAACACAAGTGCGAAAAGTGGTTTTTCAACACTAACACAAGTGCGAAAAGTGTTTTTTCCACACTAATACAAGTGCAAATGTGGTTTCCTGCACCAACACAAGTGTGAAAAGTGGTTTTTCAACACTAACACAAGTGCGAAAAGTGGTTTTTCAACACTAACACAAGTGCAAAAAGTGGTTTTTCAACACTATCACAAGTGCAAAAAGTGTTTTTTTTCCACACTAATACAAGTGCAAAAGTGGTTTCCTGCACCAACACAAGTGCGAAAAGTGGTTTTTCAACACTAACACAAGTGCGAAAAAGTGGTTTTCAATACTAACACAAGGGCGAAAAGTGGTTTTTCAACACTATCACAAGTGCAAAAAGTGTTTTTTCCACACTAATACAAGTGCAAAAGTGGTTCCCTGCACCAACACAAGTGCGAAAAGTGGTTTTTCAACACGAACACAAGTGCGAAAAGTGGTTTTTCAACACTAACACAAGTGCGAAAAGTGGTTTTTCACACTAATACAAGTGCAAAAGTGGTTTTTCAACACTATCACAAGTGCAAAAAGTGTTTTTTTCCACACTAATACAAGTGCAAAAGTGGTTTCCTGCAACCAACACAAGTGCGAAAAGTGGTTTTTCAACACTAACACAAGTGCAAAAAGTGGTTTTTCAACACTAACACAAGTGTGAAAAGTGGTTTTTCAACACTATCACAAGTGCAAAAAGTGTTTTTTCCACACTAATACAAGTGCAAAAGTGGTTTCCTGCAACAACACAAGTGCGAAAAGTGGTTTTTCAACACTAACACAAGTGCGAAAAGTGGTTTTTCAACACTAACACAAGTGCGAAAAAGTGGTTTTTCCAAACTAATACAAGTGCAAAAGTGGTTTCCTGCACCAACACAAGTGCGAAAAGTGGTTTTTCAACACTAACCCAAGTGCGAAAAGTGGTTTTTCAACACTATCACAAGTGCAAAAAGTGTTTTTTCCACACTAATACAAGTGCAAAAGTGGTTTCCTGCAACAACACAAGTGCGAAAAGTGGTTTTTTCAACACTAAAACAAGTGCGAAAAGTGGTTTTTCAACACTAACACAAGTGCGAAAAGTGGTTTTTCCAAACTAATACAAGTGCAAAAGTGGTTTCCTGCACCAACACAAGTGCGAAAAAGTGGTTTTTTAAACACTAACCCAAGTGCGAAAAGTGGTTTTTCAACACTATCACAAGTGCAAAAAGTGTTTTTTCCACACTAATACAAGTGCAAAAGTGGTTTCCTGCACCAACACAAGTGCGAAAAGTGGTTTTTCAACACTAACACAAGTGCGAAAAGTGGTTTTTCAACATGAACACAAGTGCGAAAAGTGGTTTTTCAACATGAACACAAGTGCGAAAAGTGGTTTTTCCACACTAATACAAGTGCAAAAGTGGTTTCCTGCACCAACACAAGTGCGAAAAGTGGTTTTTCAACACTAACACAAGTGCGAAAAGTGGTTTTTCAACACCAACACAAGGGCGAAAAGTGGTTTTCAACACTATCACAAGTGCAAAAAGTGTTTTTTCCACACTAATACAAGTGCAAAAGTGGTTCCCTGCACCAACACAAGTGCGAAAAGTGGTTTTTCAACACTAACACAAGTGCGAAAAGTGGTTTTTTCAACACTATCACAAGTGCAAAAAGTGTTTTTTCCACACTAATACAAGGGCAAAAGTGGTTTCCTGCACCAACACAAGTGCGAAAAGTGGTTTTTCAACACTAACACAAGTGCGAAAAGTGGTTTTTCAATACTAACACAAGGGCGAAAAGTGGTTTTTTCAACACTATCACAAGTGCAAAAAGTGTTTTTTCCACACTAATACAAGTGCAAAGTGGTTCCCTGCACCAACACAAGTGCGAAAAGTGGTTTTTCAACACGAACACAAGTGCGAAAAGTGGTTTTTCAACACTAACACAAGTGCGAAAAGTGGTTTTTCACACTAATACAAGTGCAAAAGTGGTTTCCTGCACCAACACAAGTGCGAAAAGTGGTTTTTTCAACACTAACACAAGTGCGAAAAGTGGTTTTTCAACACTATCACAAGTGCAAAAAGTGTTTTTTCCACACTAATACAAGTGCAAAAGTGGTTTCCCTGCACCAACACAAGTGCGAAAAGTGGTTTTTCAACACTAACACAAGTGCGAAAAAGTGGTTTTTCAACACTATCACAAGTGCAAAAAGTGGTTTTTCAACACTAACACAAGTGCGAAAAGTGTTTTTTCCACACTAATACAAGTGCAAAAGTGGTTTCCTGCACCAACACAAGTGCGAAAAGTGGTTTTTCAACACGAACACAAGTGCGAAAAGTGGTTTTTTCAACATGAACACAACGTGCGAAAGTGGTTTTTCAACATGAACACAAGTGCGAAAAGTGGTTTTTCCCACACTAATACAAGTGCAAAAGTGGTTTCCTGCACCAACACAAGTGCGAAAAGTGGTTTTTCAACACTAACACAAGTGCGAAAAGTGGTTTTTCAACACCAACACAAGGGCGAGAAAGTGGTTTTTCAACACTATCACAAGTGCAAAAAGTGTTTTTTCCACACTAATACAAGTGCAAAAGTGGTTCCCTGCACCAACACAAGTGCGAAAAGTGGTTTTTCAACACTAACACAAGTGCGAAAAGTGGTTTTTCAACACTATCACAAGTGCAAAAAGTGTTTTTTCCACACTAATACAAGGGCAAAAGTGGTTTCCTGCACCAACACAAGTGCGAAAAGTGGTTTTTCAACACTAACACAAGTGCGAAAAGTGGTTTTTCAATACTAACACAAGGGCGAAAAGTGGTTTTTCAACACTATCACAAGTGCAAAAAGTGTTTTTTCCACACTAATACAAGTGCAAAAGTGGGTTCCCTGCACCAACACAAGTGCGAAAAGTGGTTTTTCAACACGAACACAAGTGCGAAAAGTGGTTTTTTCAACACTAACACAAGTGCGAAAAGTGGTTTTTCACACTAATACAAGTGCAAAAGTGGTTTCCTGCACCAACACAAGTGCGAAAAGTGGTTTTTCAACACTAACACAAGTGCGAAAAGTGGTTTTTCAACACTATCACAAGTGCAAAAAAGTGTTTTTTCCACACTAATACAAGTGCAAAAGTGGTTTCCTGCACCAACACAAGTGCGAAAAGTGGTTTTTCAACACTAACACAAGTGCGAAAAGTGGTTTTTCAACACTATCACAAGTGCAAAAAGTGGTTTTTCAACACTAACACAAGTGCGAAAAGTGTTTTTTCCACACTAATACAAGTGCAAAAGTGGTTTCCTGCACCAACACAAGTGCGGAAAAGTGGTTTTTTCAACACTATCACAAGTGCAAAAAGTGTTTTTTCCACGCTAACACAAGTGCAAAAGTGGTTTCCTGCACCAACACAAGTGCGAAAAGTGGTTTTTCAACACTAACACAAGTGCGAAAAGTGGTTTTTCAATACTAACACAAGTGCAAAAAGTGGTTTTTCAACACTATCACAAGTGCAAAAAAGTGTTTTTTCTACACTAATACAAGTGCAAAAGTGGTTTCCTGCACCAACACAAGTGCGAAAAGTGGTTTTTCAACACTAACACAAGTGCGAAAAAGTGGTTTTTCAACACTAACACAAGTGCAAAAAGTGATTTTTCCACACTAATACAAGTGCAAAAGTGGTTTCCTGCACCAACACAAGTGCGAAAAGTGGTTTTTCAACACTAACACAAGTGCGAAAAGTGGTTTTTCAACATGAACACAAGTGCGAAAAGTGGTTTTTCAACATGAACACAAGTGCGAAAAGTGGTTTTTCCACACTAATACAAGTGCAAAAGTGGTTTCCTGCACCAACACAAGTGCGAAAAGTGGTTTTTCAACACTAACACAAGTGCGAAAAGTGTTTTTTCCACAACTAATACAAGTGCAAATGTGGTTACCTGCAACCAACACAAGTGTGAAAAGTGGTTTTTCAACACTAACACAAAGTGCGAAAAGTGGTTTTTTCAACACTAACACAAGTGCAAAAAGTGGTTTTTCAACACTATCACAAGTGCAGAAAAAGTGTTTTTTTCCACACTAATACAAGTGCAAAAGTGGTTTCCTGCACCAACACAAGTGCGAAAAGTGGTTTTTCAACACTAACACAAGTGCGGAAGAAGTGGTTTTTCAATACTAACACAAGGGCGAAAAGTGGTTTTTCAACACTATCACAAGTGCAAAAAGTGTTTTTTTTCCACACTAATACAAGTGCAAAAGTGGTTCCCTGCACCAACACAAGTGCGAAAGTGGTTTTTCAACACGAACACAAGTGCGAAAAGTGGTTTTTTCAACACTAACACAAGTGCGAAAAGTGGTTTTTCACACTAATACAAGTGCAAAAGTGGTTTTTCAACACTATCACAAGTGCAAAAAGTGCTTTTTCCACACTAATACAAGTGCAAAAGTGGTTTCCTGCACCAACACAAGTGCGAAAAGTGGTTTTTCAACACTAACACAAGTGCAAAAAGTGGTTTTTCAACACTAACACAAGTGCGAAAAGTGGTTTTTCAACACTATCACAAGTGCAAAAAGTGTTTTTTCCACACTAATACAAGTGCAAAAGTGGTTTCCTGCAACAACACAAGTGCGAAAAGTGGTTTTTCAACACTAACACAAGTGCGAAAAGTGGTGTTTTTCAACACTAACCAAACTAATACAAGTGCAAAAGTGGTTTCCTGCACCAACACAAGTGCGAAAAGTGGTTTTTCCACACTAACCCAAGTGCGAAAAGTGGTTTTTCAACACTATCACAAGTGCAAAAAGTGTTTTTTCCACACTAATACAAGTGCAAAAGTGGTTTCCTGCAACAACACAAGTGCGAAAAGTGGTTTTTCAACACTAAAACAAGTGCGAAAAGTGGTTTTTCAACACTAACACAAGTGCGAAAAGTGGTTTTTCCAAACTAATACAAGTGCAAAAGTGGTTTCCTGCACCAACACAAGTGCGAAAGTGGTTTTTAAACACTAACCCAAGTGCGAAAAGTGGTTTTTCAACACTATCACAAGTGCAAAAGTGTTTTTTCCACACTAATACAAGTGCAAAAGTGGTTTCCTGCACCAACACAAGTGCGAAAAGTGGTTTTTCAACACTAACACAAGTGCGAAAAGTGGTTTTTTCAACATGAACACAAGTGCGAAAAGTGGTTTTTCAACATGAACACAAGTGCGAAAAGTGGTTTTTCCACACTACACAAGTGCGAAAAGTGTTTTTCCACACTAATACAAGTGCAAATGTGGTTACCTGCACCAACACAAGTGTGAAAAGTGGTTTTTCAACACTAACACAAGTGCGAAAAGTGGTTTTTCAACACTAACACAAGTGCAAAAAGTGGTTTTTCAACACTATCACAAGTGCAAAAAGTGTTTTTTTCCACACTAATACAAGTGCAAAAGTGGTTTCCTGCACCAACACAAGTGCGAAAAGTGGTTTTTCAACACTAACACAAGTGCGAAAAGTGGTTTTTTCAATACTAACACAAGGGCGAAAAGTGGTTTTTCAACACTATCACAAGTGCAAAAAGTGTTTTTTCCACACTAATACAAGTGCAAAAGTGGTTCCCTGCACAACACAAGTGCGAAAAGTGGTTTTTCAACACGAACACAAGTGCGAAAAGTGGTTTTTCAACACTAACACAAGTGCGAAAAGTGGTTTTTCACACTAATACAAGTGCAAAAGTGGTTTTTCAACACTATCACAAGTGCAAAAAGTGCTTTTTCCACACTATTACAAGTGCAAAAGTGGTTTCCTGCACCAACACAAGTGCGAAAAGTGGTTTTTCAACACTAACACAAGTGGCAAAAAGTGGTTTTTCAACACTAACACAAGTGCGAAAAGTGGTTTTTCAACACTATCACAAGTGCAAAAGTGTTTTTTCCACACTAATACAAGTGCAAAAGTGGTTTCCTGCAACAACACAAGTGCGAAAAGTGGTTTTTCAACACTAACACAAGTTGCGAAAAGTGGTTTTTCAACACGTAACACAAGTGCGAAAAGTGGTTTTTCCAAACTAATACAAGTGCAAAAGTGGTTTCCTGCACCAACACAAGTGCGAAAAGTGGTTTTTCACACTAACACAAGTGCGAAAAGTGGTTTTTCAACACTAACACAAGTGCAAAAAGTGGTTTTTCCACACTAATACAAGTGCAAAAGTGGTTTCCTGCACCAACACAAGTGCGAAAAGTGGTTTTTCAACACTAACACAAGTGCGAAAAGTGGTTTTTCAATACTATCACAAGTGCAAAAAGTGGTTTTTTCCACACTAATACCAAGTGCAAAAAGTGTTTTTTCCACACTAATACAAGTGCAAAAGTGGTTTCC